>NW_017308949.1:52774-97400 GCF_000935625.1 Nanorana parkeri | reverse complement strand
ATCACAATATTCATCTAAAAAGATCTCGATTGTGACCAAGTGCCAGGCGGAAATCCAAAAAGACAAAACAATGAAATAATCCCTGTGAATCAAGGGATCCTAATCCAAGTGAAAAGTAATCTCAAATGATTGTGTTAGATGTAGAAATCGATTCATACATAAAGTGTCAGAAATAGAAACAACACAATAAGTGATATTTAGAAACAATCTCAATGTTTTATTCTGAAACGATCTCGATTGTGACCAAATGGAAGCCCAAAAAGATGTGAAACAAATGATACAATAAATCCTCGGTGTTTTCTCTCCAGACGGCTTTTTTTTCTGCTCGTGCGCGCGGGGAAAAAAACGTCCCGTAACATTTTTAAGTCCCCCACCACTACGTTTACGCACATATAAACGTAAATACGCGTTCGATGCGCCAGCGCGGGAAATCGACAATTGCGCTACACGTTACATATCGTCGTGAACGTCGGAGGGAGAGCAATAATTTTAGGGCCATCAATCACTGATAACACTAAACTGATGAGCGGTAAAAGCTTTTAAAGCGTCGCCAATGGCCAATTTAGGGTGTTGTAGTTTTCTGAGGTTCCGCGTGCGTGCGCAATTTTAAGGCTTGACTTGTTTGGTGTCTATTTACCCGACGTGACCCCGTCTCTTATATTTTACCAAAAAATTGGGTAATAAATGTTTTATCATTTAATATAGGGGAAACTGTTTTGTTTTTTTTACATTTCGGTAATTTTTCCTTAATATATTAAAAAATAAAACCCCCCGTGGTGATTAAATACCACCAAAAGAAAGCTCTGTCCCCCAAAAAGTACAGCGTTGTATGACGGAATAAACGTCAGTCAAAGTACTGCAGTGCTAAATACTGAAAAATGGCCCCCCCCCCGGACTTCAAGTGGTTAATTATTTTAAACATTAGTTCATATTTCCACATTAAATACATGTACTTTTTATTATTTAAAGCTGAACCTCTCTCTGTTAGTGAATGCCAATTTTTTTTAATGCAAGTACTTGAGTATGACCTGATATCAGCCTTTTGCAGTCCCTATACAGCAGGGCTGGAGTGCGAGAGGAAGAAGCAGCACTAGAAGCCAATCAGTTCATGTGCTGAATTGAAGCAGGATGCTGATAGAAGGAGAAAGCGGGATGATTGACAGATATAAGTTCATCACTGTGCTGCTTCTCTTTTCACTGTCCAGTCAAAAATTGAGGGCAGGTCCAGGTCAACCTGGGCTCAGAGTAGGTGGGTTAAATGATGCTGGCCATCAGACTAAGGACATCCAGCAGCAGACAAGTAATGGAAGAAAAATCTCTAGATTATAGCTGCATATTGCTGCAAAAACTGTATTGTTATTTTATATGCAAAAGAACGATTTATTTTCATTGTTATTTTTGGCTGGAGTTCTGCTTTAAATATGAACACATACAGCCCTGGACCCCAAATCCAGCCTTAACAAGACCTCAACTTTGCTCCACCTCAGAGTTTTGGCAACCCCCCCTACTCCCATCACCCTACTAACCAAAGCGTCTCATTCGACAGTGGTGTGTCCAGGAAGGTGAGAAAGCTCATAAGTCCATACACACCAGAGAACAACCATAAGGCGTAAGACATGGTTGTGTTCTGGTTTGCCGAGTCCAGGGGTATATAGGTGAAGATGTAGAAACAGAAGTTTTGTTGCCAGACGCAGGTTAAAATGGAAACATTGTTAAAAGATATAAAGTGCTGATTGAGCAGAAAGAGGTCTAGTGTGAGGAACCGCAAGAGAAAATAAGAGTGTAATGTGGGAAAGACAGTGTGGCCAAAAAAAGGTCATTTTTGTATAATTCTGATTGAGACAACATACCTGGTTATGGTTATCAAATACTTCCTGCCAAACCATGTAACCCTTCCCCAATGAGGACATTATGCCTAGTATTCTGGGGAAGAAAGATGGAGAGATGTAAATGACAAACACAAGAAAATGAAATCAAATATTAATGATATGACAGCTCAGGACCACAAGCTGGTGCATGAGCAGCATCATAACCTGTAACAAAAGTTCACCACATACCAACATTTCCTGGACCACATACCAACATTTCCTGGACCAAGTTATTCACTCAGAAGAAAAACCAAAAACAATTGGGTCCCCATCTTGTCCAATCTGGGCTGCAGTTTTCAAATAAAATGCCTATACTTTTTATGCAATGTCTATGCGGCACGCAGCGAATTTCAGCCGGTTCATCAAGAACCATTGAAAATTGGCACAGTGTATGGCCACCTTAAGGCATAGACTTCAAGACCCTCCACTGAAGTCAGGCCCATCAGACCTCCCTTCTACTGCTCCAATAAGATCTCAGAAAGAGGGATAACTGAACTCTTGGTAACAAAATGAAGTCATGATCAGAGGAAAAAACAGAAGAGTTCTACTGGCAAAAACAAGGTAAGCTGTGACTTTGAAAAGAATTAAAGCCAAAGCTTTTTTTTGGGGATCACATTCACCGGCATGCTCCTGTGACCCAAAGAGCCCCGCTGCAGCCGGGAAGGATCCCGACAATATTGTCCAGATCCACCCCTCTGCCTGACAGGTGACTGTCTCTCTAGAGAATACCCAGCTGTGCCCGACCCTCCTCTGTTTGTCACTCCAGGAGCAGAGATAGGGGAAGGGGGAATCCCTGCAGTGAACGGTGACTGCTCTCTCCGGAGAGCTGAGTGATCTGTGGTTTGCGATTGCTCAGTTCTCCATCTATAGAGCCGGCATGTGACAGCTTCAGTGTCCCACGCCAGCTCGAAGTATAGGGAATCATTTTTCTCTCCCAATACTTCTCCTTTAACGTGTATAGATAACAATGGTTCACTAGTTTACAGCACTGCTATCTTTATACGCAGCACTGCTAGACTACAGTGCAGGACAGGAAAGTATACAAACAAGATTACAGAAAACATAAAATACTAAAAAGTGTTTGCAGGCTAAATAATGTGCAACACATACACGTATGTAAGTGCACATGCAGGTAAGAAATCGCAGCACTTCTCCAGACAATGCTTATATGTTCCTTTTTCCCCAAGAAGGTCAACTCCATGTTTGTTGAAGTATTATCCAGAGTCAAGTTCTGGGACCCAGGAAAGGGCACAATCATGTCAATTCCGGTTTGATTAATAGAGCTTATGTTCTCAAATGTGTAGATACATGTTTTTTCCACCCAGCTCAGACCCTGCCCACTCTCCGAGATGCCAGAAAGTTACAAAGTACTGAGAAGTAATGGGAAAAGTTCAATGGAACTAAAAAATTGCTTAAATGATAAAAAGATACAGTTTAAGTATATACAGTATGTTTGCAGATCTGTAGAACTACTAAGTGGTCTGCATTTAGTGCCACCAAGTCAAAATGTTAGTTTGTACTTTGGGATACAACAGGGAAAGATCTGAGCCTCTGCTGGGTTTTTAGTGCCGTTAACAGATGTCATGTCCTGGGGAAAGAGGTGACGTTATATCCTTGTGACCGATGTCATTGGGACGCAAAATGAGGAAACATTCCAAATGGTCACTGGAACAGGAGGGGAGGGGAAATCTCTTAATGGGGACACTTGTCCAAGGTAGGATTTCCTTTCACTTTCTGTTGCGATTCAGGGACGGGAATTGCAGGAAACAGGTACAAAAACATGAATAAAACTTGAAAAGGGTTCTAATCCCTCAACACTATATGCATACCTTAAGAAAATGTCTGAAGCTGTAATTTAACGTTAAGCTGGCCATACACCTATAGATTGTTACATTTTTTCCATCAGACCATAGAAAATCTGCTGATAGATTCCCCCATCTACGCTAAACTGTGTGGATGGAGGAATCTCCCGCTGGGCCCAGATTCAGTATCTTGCTAGTCGGCCCCGCTGGCTCTCAATACCTGAACAATCTGATTGGATGCAGGCATTGTTCAGGTATTTTGAGAGCCAGCGGGGCCGACTAGCAAGATACTGAGGCTTGGCCCAGTGGGAGATTCCTCCATGCACACAGTTTAGCGTAGATGGAGGAATCTGTTGCACTTTTTCCATCTGACCATAGAAAGTCTGCAGATCATCTATAGGTGTATGGCCAGCTTGAGGGCAAGGGATAGGAATGGCATTCTGTACCACGCTGAAGAAAACAGCCCCTTTTTAACAATGCCAAAAGCAAACATTGTGTTATCAGCACTGGCTGACATGAAAGACATGGTACCTACTGTTGAATATAGTACGATTCCAGCTTGCAGTAGTCTGTTCCAAAGCCATGCTCGGCCATGAACTTGGTAATATCAGGATTGGACTTCCTATAGGATTAAGCAGCCAAAATTAATGAATTTCTAAACAAATCTGTGTCAAATAAATATCTATCAATATATACACACACACACACACACAACCTAGATATAATTATTTTTTTTATATACACAGTACAATAAATTCCATTAGATGTAAACTGCATTTTTTGTGCTTTACACAGAGCTGACACACAAAAAAAAAAAAAAAAAAAAAAGGGAAAAAATAGCCACAAAATAGGAATGCACTGTATACATGGCCAAAAAAGATGGTACTAAGCCAAGTTCAGATGCTCAGGAGGAGGCGCCACCAGCTGGTACAAAAGGGAGGTGGGGCAGTTGCATGGACTCTGCTGAACTGTAGGCTCTGAAAAGTGCCATCACCTTCCCTATATTATATGACTATAGAGCAGAGAAAGATTGGCAAGGTGAAACAAGCAAATTTTCCCTTTAAGCCTACCAAGAGGATATGCACAGACCAGTGGTTCTCAACCTGTGTAACCTCAGGACCCACATTTGTCCTTGGTCATTAAGTTGCACCACACTGGAATGCAAAGCATTGCGGCTACCACACGTTCTGGTGTGAGCGATACAACCGTGGGTGGGAGGTGCATTTGGGGCACCATTCAAATGAATGGAAGTGCACCTCCAGCACCAGAACACGCAGTAGGTGCGATTGCGTGGCACAGTGCGTTAATCACACAGGACTGTGTGATTAACACTTTGTACTAGTGTGAACGGGCCCTCAAAAACACAGAGGCACACACAACCACAAACAGTGTCTCACAGACCGAAAACATTTTGGTGTATGATCCACCTACTTTTCCTACCTTGTGCATTGCTTGTACAACTCCCTTGCGTGTCCTGTAGAGGTTCTGGGAGCCAGAATGATGTCACTCCGATCCAGGCACCTTTACAGGGCACGCACAGGAGCAGTAAACAATGCACATATGGATAGAGCTCCCTCGCGGCCATACCCCAAGCCCACCCCACCTCAAGTCTATACTCGGCGAAGGGCAGCATATTTTGAATGGCTGCTCAGCATGAGAAATTACAGTGCTGGGCTAGGGGGAGGCAGAGGAGCCTCTCACCTAATGCAGTGGAAAGCACATGGAGACCCACTGACACACCAGTTGAGAACTACGGCACAGACCACAAGCACAACCCTCATGTGACAATACCCAGGGCTGTCTATAGGTCCTCCAGGCAGCATTGCTGCAGTATTCATTTCTGGGGCCAGAGCAGTTTGTGGATGACATATACAGACAAACTAACTACCTTTTGCCGCTGTTACTTTTTTCCTTTTAGTGTATGTCGCTTTAAAATGTGTGATTATACAGTGGATGCTGTCTACAAATTTGGTGGAATTATTTACCTGGTATTTAATATAAAAAAGATCACATTTAAACTCACCAGCAAGAGAAGTTTACCTCATCCCCTCCTAGATGGACATATTTGTCAGGAAACACTTTGCCAATTTCATTAAATAACTTGTACATAAATGCGTAAGTGTCATTGACAATTGGGTTCACAGGTCCAAAAGTTCCACTTGGTGCGCCATCTTTGTAACAGGGAGTCAAAAGATCTTTTTGACCTAAAGTACAAAAATAATGAATATATTTACTATAGAAAGAAAAACACACAAGAGAGAACGGACTAAAAACTGTGATGTGCAAACCCTACTGGTTAATCATCTTGGCATGCTCCCATAGGGTCCCTTTTGGGGAGTGTAGAGTACAACACACAACATTAGGAGGACAATTTAAATCCAGTACAACTCCTAAAACTCCAAGTCTAATTGGCTGTATTTGTTGGCACCTCTACTTTCTATTTGCTTCAGTTTTATATACCAAGATAATCTAATGATTGCAAAAAAGCATAAGCAAATTATGAGAACTTATAACAACTAATAAAAATAATGACTGTAGTGATCTAAAATCTAATGCATTTGGCAAATGTTCAGGATCTTTGTATGGTGCTTTTAGTGGGCGTACACACACACAAATATAAGCAGGAAATTGCAGCTGAAGTATCAGTCTAATGGAATAAACATCATATTAAGAAGCACAAAATAATAGTATGTAGAAGCTCCTTTTGGTTTGCACACAGCATACTCACCTTTACCCCATGAGTCAGTATGTCCTGGTGTATCAAACTCTGGTATAACACGAATTCCTCTTAGTCTAGCATACTCAATCACCATGCGTACATCAATAAAAGTATAAATATGAGTGAGGGGATGATAAGTGATCAGGTGCGGATCTGCAGACTGATGCAGTGCGTTTTTGCTGCGTTTATGATGCGTTCCAGTTCTTTTTTTTTGCTGGAGTGGGGCTGTTAGTATGTTAGCTGCAGTGCAGTGCGTTTTTGATGCGTTTTTGACGCGTTTGTGGACCGGACAAAATGTGACATGCAGTACACGCAGCTGAACGGACTGCGCACGTGAGAACTGGAGCCCATAAAACACATAGGGATACATTGGGATGCATTTTGAGTGCAGCAGCGTACGGAGCCGGTCAGCACACAAAACGGACGTCCTGTGAACAGGCCCTTAAGGTTTGAAAATGAAAAATAGAAGCTGATTGGCTGTCATGCACAACTGCTCCAGTTTTGATAAATTCCCCCAATTACCTACAGAAAGAAAAAGGGGGCAATTACAAACCTGGAACTTGTGGTATTACTCTCTACTAGAACCCCAGTATAAAATCACTTACCATGTTACTTAGTTCAGGGAATGTTTCACTTTGGTAAGGAAAAGATGGATCATCAACTATATGCCAGTGAAGGACGTTCATTTTGTTAAATGCCATAGCATCCTAAAACAGAAATGGGATTCATTTTAAAGAAAAGGAAAAAATTGACTGAATCAAAAAATTTGTTTCCAAGCAACATAGGTAAAAATATATAAAACAAACATTCTCTTCTAGGTTTACTGCCATCAGCTCTAGGGTTCCAGCTGTTACCTTCCATCATGACACACAGACACATATATGTTGAACAGAAATACCAAAGTAAATGAAAAGCAGAATATTGTTTTAATTAGGGATGTCCCGATACTAGTATCGAGGCCACTACAGGGCATTTTCACAATTACTTGTACTCGTGAAAATGCCCCAATAATAAAGTCAGATACCGGCCCATTAAATTTTAAAAAATCGGATTGGCTACCTAAGGTCCCGCGCGATTGTGAGGACCTGAGGCAGCCTGCCAGGGTAGTAGTTGTCTTTGACACTGCTTGCCGGGTCTCACATCTCCTCCTTCCCGGCGCAGGTACAAGACTTGCACCCACCACGTTCAGCTCACCACCCGCCCGTTCAGCCCAGCACCTGGCCGCAGAGCACTGGAGAGACCCACATGTAGCCCTGGCGAGATCTGTATTCAGCTCTGGCGAGATCTGTATTCAGCTCTGATGAGAAACTGCCCTTAAATCATTAGCCTGTATTGTTTTAGAAAAAATGTCACATGTCCCTTTAAGAAAAAGTATTGGTATCGACAAATACCTAAAAGGGAAAGTACTTGTACATGGTCTTGAAAAAATGGTATCGGGACATCGCTAGTTTTAATTTAAGCAGCTGTTGAGATGGCCATTCTTAATCATCTATTAATATAACTCTACCTCTTTTACTCTTGCATAAGCGGGAAAAAAAAAAATACAGTCCAGGACTTGACACCCTGAGGTGCACTACAACTACTGGTGTGCTTTGCTCGGCACAGTGCGGTTTGTGACGCATCGCACTGCTTACTTTTTTGTCAACATTTTATTGAACGTTAGATTGGGCCCCTGAGTCGGACTGGTCTCTTGCTGAGAATGCCAATTTCTAGCAGTCTCTAGCTTTGACGCCTTACTGGTCTTGAACCTAGGGATGCACCAATATCACTTTTTTGGTATCGAGTATGCAGTATCGATACTTTGCTTTCGGTAGTCACGGATACAGAGAACCGATACTGATTGGCTGGAAAGCCAGCTTCCTGGCCAATCAGCTTGGAGCCGGCTTCCCGGCCAATCAGGAAGCTGGGTCATTACTCTGCGTGTTACCCTATGGCACAGCCAGTCAGAGGAAATCTTCCTCTGACCGGAAGTTCCTGTATTGGGGAAGGTATCAGAGCATTTGGGCGATTACGGGTACTTGCCCAAATACTCTATATCAGCACTGGTGCATCCCTACTTAAACCAGGAAACAGCCAGTGAACTCAGAACGCCTAATCTGCATACATTGTTATGGTCAGCAATTTAGACAGCACTGAAGCCAGAGGATCAGCATTTACAGGAGTTCAGCAATGGCGTCCCACATTATATGAATCATACCTGGATTCCTATCACATGAGTTCCAGTGTCGCTAAACTCACCAATGTTTTTAGGATGACTTTTAGAGGCAGAAAATGCCTGGATGTGTCCAGCAGTACTCCTCTGTGGGCAAACCTCGGAAAGTCACTAATCTGCGTTTTGTTTATAAGGAACTGGAGGGAGAAAGACAAGTAAAATAGGTTTTATATACACCTTTGTATTAGTACTACAGAAAGTTGTTAAGAAGACAGTTAAGAAAAACAGTTTATATTAGTTATCCATAACTGCATTATCGTTTTAATAAAATCTAGGTTTAGGGGTTTTTTTTTTAAATATATAAATCCCAACACAAAATAGATTTGTATGGCTACTTTCATCAATACCCTCATGTATGTGCACCAGAGGAGGAACATAACACAATGTCCATAGATCCTATGACTGACTAGGTACAGAGATAGAGATATATTGGGCTGATTCACACCATATGTGTTGGCCAGCGCAGCCCCAACACAAAACAAGACAATTTATTTTGTCACGGACTGGATCGGTTCACATCACCAAGTTGCGAAGGGAAGGTGGTGCTGTGCGCTGAAAAGAAGTATGGCATGCTTTTTTTCAGTGCAGCAAGATGTGACATGGAACAACCGCCTCGCACCCTGCTAAGCCTGTAGAACTGAATTAAATGTCACTCGTGACATTTCAATAAAGTTCTACCTAAAAAAAAAAAATAAAATACAGTGGCATTTAGGGGAGGAGGGAGAGGACCTGCACCCACTGTACTGTTACTACCAAGAGAATTGGCGCGAGGCGGTATTTGCTCAAACTGTTTGCTCCCTTTCTTTTTAAAATACTTTGCGTGTCCACAAAATACCCATTTTATTGCCTTAATGTAGTAGTCATATCACTGTGCCATCTTCACTATATCATTTTACAGCATTTTAGCTGTTGATAATGACATCAATGCCACTACCAACACAACCAGAATGGAGGCACAATGTCAGCTAGGACATCTAGTTTCCAAGTGGTGCACATGTCACTAAAGTGATACCATTGCCTGCTACGCAGGGACTAGAATTCCCAGGCATTGCACCTTCATGATGGTTGTACTGGTAGCAGCACCAGCAACGTTACATTCACTTCTGTAATCTTGAGAACTACAGGGGGGTATTTACATTGCGGCCTGGTTCCACTGGAAGAGGCCATCACTCTGATTAGTGCTGCAAAAACTAATTGATTATAAATCGATGATGAGAATCGTTGGCAACGATTCTCATAATTGATTAGTTGCTGCCACCACAGTGCTCCTCTGTTCCCCTCCCCGCTTGTGCTGCCTGCAGCAGTCTGTGTCCCTTTCAATCCCCACTGCTCTCACCGCCTGTATCGGCAGAGGCAGCGGGGACACAGACCACTGCAGTAGGCACCAGTGGTGAGGAGACACCGCTGTGACGGCATTCCCACACTGCCGCCCGGTACCTCTGCCCAGTTCCTTCTCTGCCCCCTCCCCCCCTCTCCCCCGTGCCTTCTCTACCTCACCCCATCCCTCCACTGCCCTGGTCCGTCTCTGTCCCTCATGCCTCTACCGCATGCCTCCTTTGCCCCTGCCCTCCTTTGCATCTAGAGGCTGGGAGGCATACCCAGCATGCTATTGGATATTTTAAAATGTAATAGCCAATAGCAGGCTGGCTATTGCACCTGCCCACTGCCTGCTGTCAATCAGCAGAGGAGGACCTGATGTAGAATTTTCTCCTTCAGGTCCCTCCCCTGCTGACTGACAGCAGGCAGTGGGTGGGAGTAATAGCCAGCCTGCTATTGACTATTGCAATTTGAAATATCGAATAGCAGGCTGGGTATAGCTCTCAGCAATAAAGTAAAAAAATAAAATAAAATTGCCATTAATTTCAATGGATCCCAAATGCACTTCCCGTCCGCAGTGTCATCGCCTGAACTGGAACGTGCGGTACTGCAATGCTGTGCGTTCCACTGCAGTGCGATTTAAAAAAAAAATGTGCATACCGTTTTATTATGAAGTAGACTTTATGTCTGTAACACTGGATTTGCGTATTTTATTTTAAATAAATGACAGTATTATTATTTTTTTATCTAATTGAATTTAATAGATCGGCTAACTAATCGATTATGAAAATAATAGTTAGCTGCATCCCTAACTGATGGTAGGGTGTAGTAACCCATTCAGGAAATAGAGATTTGGGATAATCACTGTGTGGAGAAGAGCTGCAGGACACAAGATTGGGAAGAAATAACAGGAAGCCCCCCATAGCTTGAAGCAGAACTCCAGTTTGTTTATTTAAATGTGCCTTCAGTGGTGAAGTGCCCCATAATGAAGTACAATTGAACAGTTATGGTTGGGTGAGGGTCCCAAACAAAGTGCAGAGAGTCCCACATTGCACTCTAAAAAAGCAATGACAGCAGCAGTGACCAGCTCTTTAACAAAGATTACTGTGATTTCAAAGAACGGCACAGACAACAGTCATAATAAGAGAGCACGCCTTTTCTCATGGGCACCAGTCATAACGAGGTAATTATAACGTGCAAAATAGGAATACTGAAAACACAGAGCATCAAATGAACCTTTGAGATGAGTGCTACATAATACTTACTGCTCCGGTGCTGTCTTGATAAACTAACTGGCTGAACGTCTCAAGACCTTAAAACAAAATAAAATTTAGGCTTAAAACAAAAACGGTGCAAGGGTGTATTTTCTTATATGTCAAATGACACAAAAGGGGTTCAGCTAATTAAAGAGAGACTTCCAGCCAAAATTCATCTGCTTAAGACGTTGTATGTACCGTAGTTAATGTTCAACAACCAAGTGCCACTTTTAAACAAAAAGCAGATAACGGAACCCTCAACTGGAGCCCCAACGTTCCCCCTCAAATAAAGCAGTGCAATAACGAAGCATACAGGTGGAATCTGTAGTTGCAGCACTGAGAATGACAGGAATGGGGAGCGGATTGATCCTCGTTACTAAAATCATGGATTCCAAACAGACAAGTGGCTTTTATTTTAACCAGAGGATCCAGATGAATATAGAAAGTCATTACCTCTCAGAGCACCCCAGACTTGACTTGCTTCAAGAACAGCTGCATCACCATTAACCATCAGCTTATCTACAGTAAACAAAAAGGAAGAAATCATTTGTAAAGTACAAAATATAAAATGAGGTCATACAATGACTTAAGTTAAAGCAGGATCCCCTTTTAATATTCTGAGCGGATGGAGAGAAGATCAGTGTGTTGCTAATAACAGGACATAGCGCGGTTGGAATATTGCGCACACAAAGAAGGCTGAAGGAGATATAAAGCTTGGCTTTTGTCCTCATTCGCTTTAGCGCACTGCCTTGCGCATTTTGATGCCTTTCTTACCCTTTACATCTCCACCACTGTAGACTATAGTATACCATATTCACTGCAGTGCACCAGACACAGACACATGCAGTCTTTATTGTACAATGAAAGTCAAACGAAAAATTTACATGTTCACTAAACATTTACACACTTTGACCTTTTAGGAAAATCAAAGGAATGTCTCTTCAAGCCAATTCTAAACTGAATGGAAGCCTATCAGGAAAACTAAAGCTGACCATAGACTTCAGATATTGTTCCAATGTATTAGAACAATCTTCTTTACTAAAGTCATCTCTTGTCTGAGCTGCAGCTCTGAACCAGAATGGTCATGTGGGACTGTTGGAGGCTATTGTCATGGAATTGTATCTTTGCACCGCAAAAGGTGTATATGAGAGACACTAAACTCAGGAGTTAAATCTTAAAAATTCATTCAATGCCCTATTAACAAGAATGTTAGGACAGAAGGAAGGACAGTGTCAGCACCGATTCAGAGATGGTTTGAGGATCTACAGCCGAGTGATACACAAATAAGATACATTTTTATTCATAGTTAAAAGTACATGAATGCATTAAAGATTTACCTCCTGAGTTTAGTGTCACTTTAAATTAGTGGCTTCCACTTAGGTTTGTATAAAATCACTGCAGTGCTAGAACAGGCAACACAGACACCCAAAGTTTTCTTACAAACTGTTCTAGTTAATTGCCATGTACGAGAATGTTTATCTTATACAAAGTGTTTGCATAAGCATGTACTTTTAAGCAAAAGAGGAAATGAAGTTGCAATTCAGCAGAACATGGGTATTCCAGGGAAGAATGTAGGATTGTACATATACAGTATATCATAAACGAACAAAGGGGCAAATTAGTGTGTAGAAGAACGATTAGCGTGGAGTGCAAATCATCTAAAAGAATTGTGGTTTTTATATCCGTGCGAGTGTGTACAAGGTTTAGAAATGGTAACATTTCACTCACACTGTCCTATACAAATTTGAATAACACCTTATCCACAGACAGCCAGATCAGGAAACGAACATATAACTATTTTCGGTACACTTTACTGGGTCAGATTAATTTTACTCTGACGCCACTGAGATTGTGCCAACATTACACTGCTGGGGAGTCGGGGTTGCTGACCAACCTCTGGCAGACCACAGAGATAAGACAGTGACAGGACAATATGACCCGTCTGTGCGTCTGCATGCCTGGTGCATGGACAATAGCAGATGATTCTGCGAGTGTATGTTGATCAGACATGTTGTTTGGAGAGGTCAGCCAGTTATGTTCTTAGACATGAAATTAAACAATAAAATGGTGAACATTCAGAGTAGCACTGAGCTGAGGTTTTTTTGTACTTGTTTGTTGAGACAAAGACCTTTTCTACTTTCATTATTAAGCAAGGCGCACCCGATATCATGTGATTAAAGTTGCTAGTTCTCTAGAAGGTTTATGGAGCAATCTGAAATCATTCTACATCCAACAATCAAATCTGTTTGTTCAATCTTCTGAACACACAGAGCGAATTTCAATGTGTGTATAGCCTACTTTACCGTAAGCTTTTTAATACGAGATTCTTCAGGCTCTAGTCCCTCACATAGCCACACACAGATTTTTTTTTTTTTTTTTTAGCTGGGGGGATATAAGCCTTGCTAAGTATGACAGACCACTATAGCCCTATCTGGCCTTCCCACAAGACTGGTTTATAGAACTACTCCTGCATCTTAAGCCCACAAAAACAAAATATCAGGGATGTTCAGATAGCAAGTACCATACTTGGTACAAGTACATGTACAGATACTTTTCCAGCTCCAAAACTAGACTAGAGAAAAATTAAAGTTAGGAGGCAGCTGTCATTTTAAAAAGGAGAATACGGAGCTCCTAGGATTTGTGCATCCCTGTTTTAATGTATGATTTATTTTTATTTATTTAAATACATGTAAGGGATGCACCGCTATTATTTTTTCAAGTACTGATACCTGTCCAAGTACTCACAGAAACAAGTACTGATACATTCTTCTTTATTGTCATGTGAGCCAGAGCCAGGTCCAAGCTGCAACCCTGGTAGTTCGTGTGAAAATGCCAAGTATCCACTCTGGTATCTAAACATACCTACAAAATATATTACAGCTTACCAGTGGTGGTGGTGGTGGCTGCATTAGTCTTTTTCCAGGCAATTTCTCTAACCTGCCAATACTGTGAATAACAAACATACTCTCCTAGGGTGGGTACTCTCACTTAATCCACTGTATCCATGGAAGAGCGATGGATGTCATACTAGAACAGGACTACAAACATATCTTCCTTTTTTGGCCTCCATCACAAGGGCAAGCAGGGGGAATTTCTTATATAAAGATTATTTCTTAAAAAGGTCCAGTTCCAGCAAAAAAAAAATTTCTGGAGCTGCTGTTGACCGATTCACATATAGCTGATGACCATTAACAGAATTTAGGAGCAGATCAGCTGGCCTCTCCCCTTGGGCCCTTTCACACTTGAGCTGATCGTCTTTAGTCCTTTTAGAGGCTGCTTTGATGTCAATTAGGTAAAGACATGCACAACCCAAAAGAAGCTCATGACATTTTTTTTTACACTACAGGTGTTCTACAAGTGACAAAACGCTCAGATGTGAACGGGGGCCATTAAAAACAATGGGATTCCTTGTGTTGAGTGTTGTAGAGCCTAAAAGAACTATGGGGTAACCTTTTTATTCCATAGTTCTCTTTAGGGTCACAGGAGGACATATACTAACATCCCCGCTATATACTGAAAGCGCCACAGCCGGTACAGATGCCAACAATACTGTTGTCACCTAGCTGGCTGATTGACAGCGGTCTCTGCCTATCTAGAGGCCGTGGCAGCTCTGCCTGCCCCCTCCCCCAGTCAGCGCTGGAGGATCGCAGAGGGGGAAATCCCTGCGGGGAGCGGTGACTGACGGTCACCACTCACTGCAGGGAGATGATCGGGAAGTGAGAAAGCGACGGTATATGTTCGCTCACTTCCCAATCTATAAAGTCGACGTGTGACAGTTTCATTGTCACAGGTCGGCTCGAACTATGAGGATGAGTGGAAATCAATCACCTCATAGTTCTCCTTTAAGCATTCAAGCTACAAAACTCTCAGGTGTCAATGGCGCCTTAGTGGTCCTGTCAACTCCTGCCAGAGGGAGCTTACAGGGCATGCACAAAAGGATTTCTACAATACAATAGGTTTTATATTAAATGATGGGTGAGTAAATCCAGGGGTGGACAGACTAATATGGAATTCAGGATCCTGTTTGTGCGATCCAGGAGTCAGTTCCATTGACAACTGGAGAAAACCCCAAAAAGGGAAGTGCCAGTTGTAATTTTTAAGGAGCACTGGCGACCTGGCTCCTGGGATTGGTCCAGCCCTGATCGAAACAAATTAAAATCAAAGGCTTCAATTTCTTATCTACACTGCAAAATGTCTGTTACTTCCTTGAGGTGAACACAATGATGTGTCCTATGCATTTTGCACTGAAGCACACTCACAGTGAAATTCACACATTTATCTATGACCAAGCTCGCAGTCTACATGACACAAAAGACAAAGACGACCAGAAAAGAACTTGCACAGTTTGCTTAGTACTACAATTCTAGATACTCACATGACTCGTCTGAAAGGACGCTGGGGTACTTGTGACATTCATTGTCCTTGGCAGTGAGGGTGACCTGAAGTTGTACTAATCGCCCGGAACTCTGTAGACCTTTGGGTGCATCTTTCAGGCGCAACAAGCCAAACATGTAATCGAAGTACCTGAGAATAAACACTGTAAATGTTAAACATGTGCATTCTAAAAAGACGTATGCAGTGCATCACTGAAAGGACATATTAAAACACGGTTATCCGTCATGCACAAAGAGATAAGTTTACAATCAACATACAGCTTTGTTATCCGCTTCCTCTCATAACACATTAACGCCAGTCACTTTAAGGGCACATAGAAAACAATCGCTTAAACCACAACGTTGGTGTGATGGGTGGACATGTATTTTTTCACAGCGTACTGGATGGCACTGGAGGTCACCCCAGTGCAGCACAGCACACCATGCTTCTGTGCTGAGAAATTAACATTTTGTACACTTGCAATAAAGTTAAGAAAAAAAAATCATAAACAGTATGATGAGCTGAAACAGCACATTACAGCATCCCCATACTGCCTAAACGGAAAGCAATCTGCGTTCTAAGGCTATGTTCACACCATGTACGGACCATATCTGGAGCAGATCTGCAAACAGAGTGCAGTGCATTTTAGCTGTGATTTTGCCGCGTTTCGATGCGTGTCTTTTTTTGCTTGAAATGGGCTTTTAGGTGCAGTCCAGTGCGTTTGTATGCATTTTTTATGCGTTTTCATGAGTTCCAGATCAGAGAAAATGTGACAAGCAGTATTTTCTTTAGTCTGGAATGGAACAGACTACGTTGGTGTGAACAGAGCCCAGAAATACCACAGGGATACTTTTTTGGTCCGGGAACAAACTGTTCTGGTCTGGACATGGTCCGAACATGTACAGTGCGTTCCAGCATGGTTAGCTGCCGGAACACACTGTATCACATAGTAAACTCCCTCCTGCGTTCTGTGGTGGGAGGGGGCATGGGGGTGCATTAAAGTCAATGGCACCACAGCCACGCCCCCCTGCCCGCAGTGGCTGCGGTGCCATTGACTTCAATGTACTGCCATGCCCTTCTGCCCCAGAACGCAGGGAGCTGGCCAAGATGCGATACAGTGCGTTCCAGCAGCTAACCGTGCTGGAACGCACTGCATATGGTGTGAGCAAGCCGTTGAGTCCAAAATAAGAAGGTCTCCTTCTAAAAATGTTCGTCGTCTGTCTATCTCTGGTTTCAATGCATTGAGTGCAACTAAAATCTAAACTCCCGAGCTACATACTCGACAGCTCATGAAGTCAGCTTTAGGCGTATTTGAGAGCGATCGATCAATCTTTCTCTCGATGGATCTCTCTCAAATATGCGTAGATCTGAGGGATAGCAAGAGGTAGAGAGTGAAATGTATCCCCCTGTGCACAGATGAATACTTACTGAGTTCCGACAGGCCCGGCCTCCATTGTTTGTTTACATCCTGTGGAGGACATCTTCTCTGGGCCGTGCCTGTGCAGTACATCCCCTTTGACTACTACAGAGCTCAACTACCTCCATCTTCTGGCTAGGAGATAAACCCTGTAGCAGTCAACGTGATATACTACACAGAAGAGGCCCAGAAGAGGTTATGTCCACTGCAGGATGTAAACAAACAGAGGCCAGGCCCTTGGGAACTTGGCAAGCATTCCTTCCTGTGCACAGGGAGGGAGGAAGCCAGGAGGTCAGCTCAGAGGGGTACTTTGTTCTAATCTGCACTTATACTTTATTGCTGGTATAGAGCTGCAGGCCGTATTTATTTACACAGTGAGGTGGAACTGCACTCTTCCTCATAAACCTTTTTATGAGCACAACACATGCAAATAAATGAAACCTGCACTCCAAGCTGGCAACTAAATTAACAGGTGAAAGACACACATAAATCATCTTACCTGCGCAATGATCTGTGATTCTGCTCAGCTGTGCCTATGGCCAGCAGCACAGCTCAGCGTGGAGCTCTGTAAAGGTGCCCATACACCTTACGATTATCGTACGATAACCGTATGCGATCGACTTTTCGTACGTCAATCGTAACGTGTGAAAAGAGTGCCCAACCGATAGTACTGTACAATCGTACGACTTTTTGACGGTCAAGCATGTTTGAAAACTTTGGTCGATCGTACGATGTTCGCATAGTTGGTGGCGTTTCCGTCCGTCAAAAGTCTACAATTAACACTGCGCATGCGCAAACGAAAATAATTGCGGTCAATTACCTCAAGTCGTCCAGGTGGTTTTTTTTTTTTTTTTAACTACCGCTGATTGAACCTTTCGATAAAATCGGGGCAGGATGGGGCACTCGCACGAAAATCGCATGACGGTTCGATCATCGGACGAAAAGTTTCGTCCGATAATCGTAAGGTGTATGGGTGGGTTGGTTCATGCAACTTCGCCCATGGCAACAATCCCTACACCAGCCCTGGCTAAACGCAATCTTGTCCGGGAGGCAATTCTGCCAGCAGCCCTCAGGGGACCCACCACAACCACCTCCCCCTTACATCTGCCTCAAAGGCTTCCTCCGGTCTCAGCGGCTATGGTCAGTCCTGTTTTGGTTACAATTGTTTGTATCGGGACAAGTAGATTGTCATGAGTGACAAGTAGATTGGGGCCCCCCACTTTAGTCCAAGTAGTTCCTGGGAGTTCCTAGTTGGCTGTGAATGATGCGACACTACAGTGGTGAATAAATATTGCCTGAAATGAAGTTGGAGTGCGAGTGACTTTTCCTACACTGCACACACCTATAGAGATTTAATATGAGGCTGTATAATGATCAGAGAAGATCTATCACTACACGGGGATCCAATCGGATCCTCGATCTCAAACTCGATGTGGGTTTATTGCAAACAGTCATGTGACCGCACACATCCAATGACAGACACTGATCGCTCTCTCTCAGTGCAACAGGAAAGTTCAGGTTTTTCCCCAAGCAGACAAACAGGGAACTAGAATACTAGTCCCTCATCATGTGACACAAGACACAGTGTACTGCAAAGTGTCACTTCATGCCTGAGGTCAGGTGACAGGCGATCCGCCCTTCATCTGTAGGGGAGCAAACTGCCATCCAGCAGCAGTTAGAACTACAAGTCTCAGCATGCTTTGATAGCAAGGGTCACCATGCATGTTACAATCTGATCATGCAATCTTTATACAATCAATGTAATATAAGGAACTAGCTGAACTATTCAATCAGGCAGGCCCTAGCACTACATAGTTGCGGGCAGATCTAAAGAAGATTGTACAATCAGATTGTAACATGTGTGGTGGGCTTAGAGGTCATCAGGACAAATCACATCGCGCAGTATGTGCAGCGCGCACACACACGGGACAAATCACATCGCGCAGTATGTGCAGCGCGCACACACACGGGACAAATCACATCGCGCAGTATGTGCAGCGCGCACACACACGGGACAAATCACATCGCGCAGTATGTGCAGCGCGCACACACACGGGACAAATCACATCGCGTAGTATGTGCAGCGCGCACACACGGGACAAATCACATCGCGTAGTATGTGCAGCGCGCACACACACGGGACAAATCACATCGCGTAGTATGTGCAGCGCGCACACACACGGGACAAATCACATCGCGTAGTATGTGCAGCGCGCACACACGGGACAAATCACATCGTGTAGTATGTGCAGCACACACACACGGGACAAATCACATCGTGTAGTATGTGCAGCACATACACACGGGACAAATCACATCGTGTAGTATGTGCAGCACACACACACACGGGACAAATCACATCGTGTAGTATGTGCAGCACACACACACGGGACAATCACATCGTGTAGTATGTGCAGCACACACACGGGACAATCACATCGTGTAGTATGTGCAGCACACACACGGGACAATCACATCGTGTAGTATGTGCAGCACACACACGACAATCACATCGTGTAGTATGTGCAGCACACACACGGACAATCAGATGGTGTAGTACAGGTGACAGGACGAGGAACACCCATCACCCAGTCCTCGCACTCACCTCCGGAAAGCATCCTGCAGCACCAGGCAGTCCGCTCCTGCGGTTGATCCCTCTCCGTGCACTATAGTGAACTCAGCCGGAGGAATGAACATGGCATTGGGGGAGATCTGTACCTCCTGGGGAAGCGGCCACAGTGAGCCGTACGGGGACGGTTCAGGAGCAGCCAGCGGCTGTCCATCCTTCTCCGGGGATTTATACCAGCTGTGCGCATAGCTGGCCGCTGCCAGGACGAGGCACAGGACGGGAAAGAACCGCACCGATATCATCCCTGCTCACCACACTGATACTGTGACTCCACTGACTACATCGACTCCAACTGCCGGGTCACGGGACACCGACATCATGTGACACCCGCTCAGACACGCCCCTTCTGCATGCAGCTGCAGGATGTGCAAACATTAACCCTTTCAGTGGGGCCTCCCACTTCATGTTGTAGGCTTGTTAGGTGCCATTAACTAAGGCTGTTAGTACATTGGTTACTATATACACGTTTCCTGGCACATTGAAGCAGGTGCACGAGACCTGAAGATACAGGATTCTGGATATTTGTCACATAGACATAATGTGGAAACAAAATGAAAGCACTTCATATAAAGTGCAAACTACAAAGCCGACCCTATAATAAGGCAGCTGTAGGTTGTTGCCTCAGGCGGCATCTCTACCCACACACAGCTTACACACTAATGTCCCCCCACAGTCATTATACATTTACAGGTGAAACTCAAATAATTTGAATATCGTGCAAAAGTTCATTTATTTCACTAATGCAACTTAAAAGGTGAAACTAATATATGAGATAGACTCATTACATGCAAAGCAAGATAATTCAAGCCGTGATTTGTCATCATTGTGACTGATAAATTCCATTCAAAAGTGTTGGGGACTTTCACAAGGAGTGGACTGAGGCTGGAGTCAGTGCATCAAGAGCCACCACACACAGACGCAGGGGCGGACTGACCATTCGGGCACGGACCGAGGGCCCGCGGCCAGAAGGGGGCCCGTCACTGTCCCTCCGTTCCAGGTCTCTTTTCCACTACTACCAGCCTCACAGCATGTGTCCGTGCCCAGCAGACCCTGTCGTCGGTTTACACAGTCTCATCTGACAGAGCCGCAGACGAGTGTCTCCTACAGTTGCGAGGTGAGAGGGGGGAAGGGGAAGGGGAGGGGGTTTGGCAGAGGAGTGATGTGTGGGAAAGTGAAAGTGAGATTCGTCCGGCTTCTTCCTCACAGCAGCCGATCGAGTCTCCTAACCCTGGTGAGGCAAGCACGAAACCCTGGTGAGACAAGCACGCAGCCACGCTGAGACAAGCATGCAGCCATGCTGAGACAAGCATGCAGCCGCGCTGAGACAAGCAGGCAGCCATGCTGAGACAAGCAGGCAGCCCTGGTGAGACCCGCACACAACTCTGGTGAGACCCACACCCAACCCTGGTGTGACAAGCACGCAGCCCTGGTGAGACAAGCACGCAGCCCTGGTGAGACAAGCACGCAGCCCTGGTGAGACAAGCACGCAGCCCTGGTGAGACCAGCACGCAGCCCTGGTGAGACCAGCACGCAGCCCTGCACTCTGCGTCACGCCGCTGACTTCTGCACTCTGTGTCACCCCACTGACCTCTGCATTACAACTTACCTCTGCACTTCAGCAATGTATTATTTAAAATTGATTCTGCTGCATTAGGTCCTGTGCAGCAGCCTTCTGGGGAACCACACAGTGCCCGCTTACAGGGCTTCTGCTCCCTGCACATCTTCCCCCTCCTGAGATCTTACGCAACCCTCCTGGGACCCTCCACACCCCTCCTGAGACCCTCTGCCCGAGACATCAGGCCGGCACCTTGGAGCAGAGCGCCAGCACAGAGTATGTACCAAATTCATATACTATTATTCTGCATTGCTGTATAATGTATAGCTAGGATTTGTAGACCACTATAGCTGATGGTATTCTTCATTAGAGTGTAAGCTCCTGTGTACAGAGACTGATGTGAGTGGCTCAGTGTTCTCTGTACAGCACTACGGTATATGTCAGAGCTATATAATTGTATAAAAATAAAAGTGTCTGACTGGGGGGAGATGTTTGGGGGGCCAGTGAGATCTGGAACCATCACCTCCTACCCCTTGGGAGTGGGAAGAGGGCCTAGAAAAATTTTGCACCAGGGTCCTTTGTTTCTTAGGTCCACCACTATGAACTGGAGGCAGTGGAGATGTAACAAGTGGTTGGGGGGGTTATGTGAAGGTGTAGGTAGCAGCAAATTCACAGGAGGTTAAACTGGAAAAATTAAGGTGGTGATGACAGTGAGTGTTTTACAGTTTGGGAAGCATTCCATATGGCAATAGCAGACATCTCAACTCTCCCAGATGTTTCTCGGGAGTCTCCCGCTATTAGATAGTGGCTCCCGGACACCCGGGAGAGAAACATTTTCTCCTGCAAAAGTTTACTCTGCTTTACCTAGCAGAGTAAACCTTTCCCTTCTGTTTTTCTTGTTTTTTTTTTCTTGACAAAAAAAAACAGCATAGGAATGAATAGCTAGATTGCTAATTTCAATTTGCAATAGCAGACTAGCCATTGCACCCAACCACTGATGCTGTCAATCAGCAGAGGTGGACCTGAAGTTCTCCATCAGGTCCTCATCTGCTGATTGACAGCAGCAGAGGGCGGGTGCAATAGCCAGCTTGCTATTGGCTATTGCAAATTGAAACCAACTTACATTCAAGTACCTAACTGTCACGATTTGAGTTTCACCTGTAGATAGCTCTGACATATACCGCAGTGCTGTACAGGGAACACTGAGTCAGTAACATCAGTCTCTGTACAGAGGAGCTTACACTCTAATGCACAATGGCACCAGCTGTAGGGGGACTACAAATACCAGCAATACATTTATACAGCAATGCAGAACAGTATATTAATTCAACTCAGGGCTTAGTGACCTGCTGGACGCAGGGATTGGTGACCCGATGGACTCTGGGATTGGTGACCCGATGGACGCAGGGCTTCGTGACCCGCTGGACGCAGGGATTTTGTGACCAACTGGACTCTGGGATTGGTGACCCTGTCAGAACTATTGAGACTAAAAGAACTGGACAACAAGGCCTATACATACTCGTGATCATAATTTTTGCACTGATTTCTTAGTTAATAAAATATATATATTTTTGCACAGCTATTGTATCCATTTTTGTCTTCAGGTTAGCGCAAATAAAATGAACTCGAGTTATTATTTTTGTTGATTTGTGAAAATAATTTGGGAATCTCCTTAATTCCAGATCCTGGCCTATTTTCAGAAATAAAGAATTGTTTATCTTTCTCTGAGTAAACATTCTGACAACCCGATGGACTCTGGGATTGGTGACCCGATGGACTCTGGGATTGGGGCCCCGATGGACTCTGGGATTGGTGACCCGATGGACTCTGGGATTGGGGCCCCGATGGACTCTGGGATTGGTGACCCGATGGACTCTGGGATTGGTGATTCGATGGACTCTGGGATTCGTGACCTGACGGACTCTGGGATTCGTGACCTGACGGACTCTGGGATTCGTGACCCGCTGGACTCTGTGATTAGTGACCTGCTGGACGCAGGGCTTCTTGACCCACTGGACGCAGGGATTTTGTGACCTGCTGGATGCAGGGATTCGTGACCCGCTGGACTCTGGGATTAGTGAACCGCTGGACTCTGGGATTAGTGACCCGCTGGACTCTGGGATTAGTGACCCACTGGACTCTGGGCTTAGTGACCTGCTGGACGCAGGGCTTCGTGACCCGCTGGAAGCAGGGCTTTGTGACCCGCTGGACGCAGGGCTTCGTGACCCGATGGACTTCATGACCCGGTGGACTCTGGGCTTAGTGACCCACTGGACTCGTAAAACCAGCAAAAAGTAACTCGCACTCCAAAGTGATGCCCAGTCAATCCCTTTATTGACTATGGTGGTGTAACATCTCTAGGCGACGTTTCGGAACCCAGTGGTCCCTTCCTCAGGCAAACAGAAAATGAACACCAGCAATATATGGTGACTTGAATACACAATAGTGACAGCCAAACAACCAATCAAAAGACATGACAACCCCCATCTGACGTCCCAATGATGTCCCTTTTCCCGCCAGTTATATGTAAACATACCACAGGTCATGACAGTGATCATAAGACATCCCCACTCCTGTGCATACCTTATGTACATTGCTGGTTCACCAAGCCTTGTCAGTAACATCAAATAGGGTTCTGCAATCTCCATGATATTATTTGCTCTGTTCGCCTCACACACGATCTCGTTCGCTCGGCGGGCGCATGCGCAGCATCTATCAGCGCACGCGTATTGAATCTTGCCTCATCGCCCAGCCAATCGGTGGGCAGAAAATGAACGATCAAGTGGTCTATGTGTTACCAAGCAACCAGGAGATGCTCTCCACTATGTAGAGACCCATGCTGACACAGCTATACGGGATTAAATATGAATAATTATAGAACATTATAACAATCGATAAATAAGTCAGATTCAACATTATTCACATAGTCTATAAGCTACCGTATATTAAAAAATAGTACTAAGATTAACCCTTCAAGGAACAGTACATCCCCTACCTATAGCAAATGCCTGTTAGAGGGGAATCAGCTCTGATAATCATAAATGTGGGTAATGCAAGGCTTAATTAATGTAATTGAGAATATGTATGATTATGTCATGTGTAAAATATATATAATGTCATTTTATAAAAAAGATTATAAAGAAACCAATGGTCAATGACCAATGTGTCTTAAAGGAAACCAGGGGAAGTACATCAGAAACATTAAAAACCCAAGCTATTGTAATAATCCATGGGTAAATGGTCAGATAGCAAATAAGGGACAGGAACACCTCGAAAATTCTTAATGTATAACAAACAGCCATTTATATCCCCACACGTTCAGAGGATCATTATCTGTCAGATAAGAAACACGTGTATGACAAATTGGAATTCAAACCCCGTGGGATAAACGTGTCAAGGGTGAAGATCCAAAAGGCTTCTCTACGCAAAAGTTGTAGGTCCCCTGGTCGCAGGGCTTAGTGACGCTCTGGACTCGGGGCTTAGTGACCCGCTGGACTCGGGGCTTCGTGATGCGCTGGGCGCAGGGCTTAGTGACCCGCTGGACGCGGGGCTTAGTGACGTGCTGGACGCAGGGCTTAGTGACCGGCTGGACACAGGGCTTAGTGAACCGCTGGACTCGGGGCTTCGTGATGCGCTGGGCGCAGGGCTTAGTGACCCGCTGGATGCAGGGCTTAGTGAGGCGCTGGATGCAGGGCTTAGTGACGCGCTGGACGCAGGGCTTAGTGTTGTGCTGGACGCAGGGCTTAGTGACGTGCTGGACGCAGGGCTTAGTGACGAGCTGGACGCAGGACCCACCTGAGAGTGACCCTGCAGAGCCCACCATAGATGCTGCACAGCCCATCTGAGACCCTCCTCCGGCACTGCGGGAGCCTCCTCGCCTTTCACCGTCGGGCAATACTCATGTAAGGGTCCCGGGCAGGCCCCCCAGGCTTCCCGGGCCCCTTACATGAGTATCGACTGTACCCCCCCTGATGGCGGCCATGGGGATGGCAGCAGGCAAAGCGGCATGGCCACCCTGCTACACAATGTTTGCAGTGTGCCTGCCGCCGCCTTTCCAGTCAGAGCATTCCAGGTTGATAGAGCCCGGTGGGGAGATGTGTAAGGGTCATACTCATCTCTCTGCCCAGCTCTTAGCAACCATCAGATTGTTAGCGGGGGGGCACACGGGGGGGGCAAGTGATAACCTAGGGGGGGGGCAATTGCCCCCCCTTGTCCTCCTGTAGCGACTCCACTGGATAGCAATAAAGTTAAGTGTAAAATAATTAAATAAATAAACTCAGAAAAAAACAAAAAACTTTTCTTTTAAAGTGATATTAAAGCCTCCTTTTTAAAAAAATATTTCCTGCAAGGAGACCCACCTTTGCTTGAGGCTGTTGCCGTTTTACTTTAAAAGTTTTCAATTCCTCGTTTTCTAGTGGGTCCCTGCAGCAATCTTCCCCCTGCACGGTTGCCACCATCTTTCTAATGAAGGGTACCCTAATGCAGAGAATCCATTAAGGTAAAAAACGCCCAGACCTTAATACTACTTTAAGTCCCCCGCTCCACATAGAATTGTAAAAACACGTTGGGTGCACCTAGATGAGAAAACCACGATTGCCCCTAGATGCGAAAATCACGATTGCGCCAGGGACCTCCGACCGCCAGAGCAGAGGGGGAAAGAGGCTCCTGGTGCTGGTTTGAAGCTGGAGGGAAAGGGGATCAGGTAAGTAAAAGTGCTTAACACGATAACCTTAGACATTAATAAGTAGTTAACCCCTGAGGCGTCCCGAGGCAGGGTGTCACCTGGAGCGGATAGCGGATGACACCCCGCTGTGACGTCATCGCGCATGATGTCACCACTCGCGTGTGTGATGACGTCATCGCACATGCGTGGTCATCTTATTACGCAGATGGGCACAGAAATAGAGAAATACACAAGCTTGTGTTGGGAGGACATGCAGAACATGATGGTAATCAACCACAGGAAGTATAGTATCAAGTGACTAATCTAGAATCTGATTAAAATGTACAACATATGAAGGTCAGGCTGGTATGGTACAAATGCAATGCTGTGTGTGGGCGAGAGATATCCTTGTCATGTACTAAGATGACCTGCAGAGATTAATACCATCTCTTCTTGACTATTTTTAATTTTTCTGAAAGCTAAAGGATTAACTAACTTCCTGTAATGTCAAATGGCTTTCATTTATAACAATCTGTTATTCTGATTACCTTGCAAGGTCCCTTACAGTGGAAACGTAAGTTCAGGCTGACAATTGTAGTTTCATCATTGGTTGTTGAATCTATAAAGAAGTATCTAGAGATGAATCACTATGTTCTATAAAGTGGATTTAAAAAGGAACCTTACCCTTATCTTTAAAATAACAACAAAGACACCTTTAGAAATGTTCTTTAATGACAATCTAAAAAAACACATATTTCTAGATAATTGCAGGCTTTTTATTCTGTTGAGACCACACAGCCCTGGTGAGACCGTACAGCCGTGGTGAGACCCTGCACACAGCCCTGGTAAGACCGCACAGCCTTGGTGAAACCCTGCACACAGCTCTGGTGAGACCGCACACAGCCCTGGTGGGACCACTACACACAGCCCTGGTTGAGAATGCACAGCCCTGGTGAGACCGCTCAGCCCTGGTGAGACTCCGCTCACAGCCTTGGCGAGACTGCACAGCCCTGGTAAGACCGCACACATCCCTAGTTAGACCGCATAGCCCTGGTGAGGCCGCGCAGCCCTGGTGAGACCCCGCACACAGCACTGGTGAGACCGCACACACAGCTCTGGTGAGACCGCACAGCCCTGGCGAGACCACACACAGCCCTGGTGAGACCTGCACACGCCCCGGGTGAGACCTGCACACGCCCCGGGTGAGAAGCAGCACACAACACAAGTGAGACCGCACACAGCCGGGGGGAGAACGCACACAGCCCGGGGGAGACCGCATACATCCCTGGTGAGACTGCACAGCCCTGGTGAGATGCAGAACAGCTTTGGTGAGATGCTGCACACAGCCCTGGTGAGACTGCACACAGCCCTGATGAGACTCCACACACAGCCCTGGTGAGACCCTACACACAGCTCTAGTGAGACCGCACACAGCTCTGGTTAGACTGCACACAGCTCTGGTGAGATCGCACACAGCTCTGGTGAGACCGCACACAGCTCTGGTGAGATCGCACACAGCTCTGGTGAGATCGCACACAGCTCTGGTGAGCGTTAGCAGACAGCTCTGGTGAGACTCCGCTCACAGCCCTGGTGAGACCTCGCACATAGCCCGGGTGAGTCTGCACAGCAGCCCTGGTGAGACCACACACAGCCCTGGTGAGACTGCACACAGTGCTGATGAGACCACACAGCCCTGGTAACACCTCACAGCCCTGGTAAGACCCCACACACAGCCCTGGTAAGACCCCACACACAGCCCTGGTGAGACCCCAAACACAGCCCTGGTGAGACTGCACACAGTGCTGATGAGACCACACAGCCCATGTGACACCTCACAGCCTGCTGATCCTCCTATTGCACACAGCCCTGGTAAGACCCCACACACAGCCCTGGTGAGACTGCACAGCCCTGGTGAGAACGCACACAGAACTGGTAAGACCCCGCACACAGCCCTGGTGAGACTGCACAGCCCTGGTGAGACCGAACAGCCCTGGTGAGACGCCTTTCAGAACTTTTGTTCTGATTAAAACCAGTATTTTATTCATGAAAACAGGTAAGGATCTTTAATTAAGGAGATTCTCTACTAATCCTCACAAATTATCTGATTATCAGAGTTCTTTGTATACAATAATCTGAGGATGAAATAAAAATAATATTGTGCAAAAATATATATTTGTGAACTATAAAATCAATGCAAATGAATAAAGAAAATATTATTGGTAACAACAAATAATAAGATTCAAAATATGCAATGCGATTTAATCAGCAAATATAAACACTAGAAAAATAAAACCACAGGTAATTTGAATCATTAGTAAAACAGTAACATTTATCTATGAAATGCAGCTAGTGGAACCCTCAGTATGAGATGATGACACGTGACTTCTCCCAGCAAACAAATATTTAGAGCTCAAAATCCTTACTACATATGAACTAATTGAAATGATTTTTACACACAGGATTAGCTAATTAGTCTAGAATCTAGCTGGGGTAATAGACAGACCAAAGCCAAGCTAATATACTGTATATTCTGTATATATATGCCGGTGACAGCTGGCTATGCTTTATTATCTGTGCTGCAGCATTTACAGTATCTTACATTGTTTTGTTACTTTATATCTTTATAATTTTATCATTCAGGCTGGGTTCACACCTAGCTTTTTCACGCACGTTTTTGTGCTTTTTTTGCGCATTTTTGTGAGCAGATTGTAGCTCATTGGTGTTAATGAGCAAACGCACAAAAACACAGCAAACACGTTTCCTATTGACTCTGTGGGGCCAAAACGAGCTGTAACATGCCAAAAAACCTCATGACAGGCGTTTTGCTTATTGCGACAAAACGCTCAGATGTGAACAGGGCCATATAAATGAATGGGATTTTTTTGGGGGGGGCATATTTTTTGAGCGTATTTTAGAGCAGAATAACCACTACTAAATGCTCAGTGTGAACCAGGACATAATGATTAAGTTTACAAATATAATATATTTATTGCTATCACATAGAGGGCTAACATTGGAGACATGTCAACTTGCTTTTTAATGATCCAACCATTCTGTTTCTTTTTACAAAAATAAACTCTAATCCCTGTCGCTGCTGCCTAAGGAAGAGGTCCCTAGTGGCCTCAAATGTTGCTTCCTGTTGGTGACAAAAGTGTCCTGTTTTCTCATCTAAACATGGTGTGGTGGTGATTCCTTGGATTGGAATGTAGATTGTATGGGTTAAAAGTTGCAAACAAGATAAACTGCATATATAATTTTAATATTGACCAATATGTTCTTAGCTGTGTTTCTGTCTTCATTATGATACATTTTCCTGTAAATGTAGTCTTTTATAATTAGGTTTTACAATAGTTTAAGATGCCTTTTGTAGAATCACACCCATTGTAAAGTACATTCTCCACCCACAATGGTTTGCTGGATGCACAGCAAAAAGAGGTGTCCTTGGACATATTTTTGAAATGTTGGCAACTATTTGATGGGCTTGTGAAGTAATCTGATATCACATGACTAAGTGTAGGGAATGATGCTTAGAAGCTTCCCTGTGCCTGGTCTGTAGCTTTTCTATGCAGTTGTGACATCAGAACTTCAATTTTGTTTTATCTGCTTTATGGAAAGTTGACAGCAGGACGCATGAATAGAAACTATGCCCACCTAAAGCAGTCCCTGCGCCACTGAGGGTGTCTGCATTCCTATCCTGCAACGTTACGTACTTGCCTGAACTACTGTTAATAAATGGATCCAGTGCTTTGCGCTACCAATGACATTGTATGAACCAGGATAGAGTTAGGTCAGTAGATTTACCCTCTGGACCCAGCGGGTACAGTAATTCAGTCGATGACTTGCTGCTATCATGATGGAAATACAGCAATGAAATAAGGAAATACATTCTGCAGATATAAAGGTCTTACGCAATATTCCTCCCTTGAGGTTAAGTTCCTTGTTAATTGTACTTTCATGTGAAAACAAGTCCAGAGGTTATTGGTTAAAAACAGACAGACATAAACAGTACTGAAAGTACTAAACATGACCATGAAGAACATGATTACAAAGTAAACATTCTCTTATGCAAATCCGTTTTCTGAAAAAAAGAGAGCCAAATTTTCTCTCCAAAATTTTCAATTTTCAGGCATTGCCTTTACCAGCAAAACTGCCTACATTTTATACAGATCCTTATTTAGCTGCTGTCAGTCAGTCTGATCCTGATTTGATAGTCTGTGCTCATTTGGCTTCTCCTAAGCTCTCTGTTATTGTCTGGGTGTGGCCTGGAATGGGGCATAACAATCATTATGAATATGTGTGTCTCCCTAGTCAATCATAAGGAGGCTCATGGCCAGTGGTGCATGCTGGGGGAGGACATAAATATTTGGGGCTGACCTTGTGGGTGTCTATTTCCCCCGGGCCTCCTGCCTGGGGGAGGGATGCTGTGGATTGTCTGATCCTTCTGGGCCTGCTGCCTAGGAAGTGAAGCCATGTGCTAAAACTGAGAGCCGGTCACTGAGGACTGAGGATAGAGATGATATGGTGTAACTTCAGCAGGTACGGGGAGCCTGAGAAGTTGTTCCTTTACTGAAGCATGATGATTTCTTCTGAGATGGACTAGTAGCTACAACATCAAGTACTTTACAGCGGTCAAGGCTCTTTGATGCATGTGGGGGGAGAAGACTGGCCTGTGTAGTCTGATCCAGTAGAAGAGCTACTGTAGCTCAAATTGCTGAAAAGGTAAATGTTGGTTCCAAATTAAAGTTCATCACAGTTTGTTGCGTATGGGGCTGTACAGCCGCAGACCAGTCAGAGTAACCATGCTGATCTGTGTCCACCACCAATAGTGCCTACAATAATCATAACTGGACCACGGAGCAATGGAAGAAGGTAGCCTGGTCTGATGTATCACTTTTTTTTTACATCATGTGGATGCCCAGGTGCATGTGTTTAGCTTACCTGGGGAAGGGATGACACCAGGATGCACTATGGGAAGAAGGCAAGCCAGAAGAGGCAGTTTGATGCTTTGGGCAATGTTCTGCTGGGATACCTTGGGTCCTGCCATTCATGTGGATGTTACTTCGACACATACCACCTACCTAAATATCCTTGCTGACCAAGTATACCCATTCACGGAAACGGTATTCCCTGAGGGCAGTGTCCTCTTTCAGCAGGATAATGCGCCTTGCCACACTTCAAAAATGGTTCAAGAATGGTTTGAGGAACACAACAATGAGTTTGAGGGGTTGACTTGGCCTCTAAATTTTCCAGATCTCAATCCAATCAAGGATCTGTGGGATGTGCTGAAAAAACAAGTCCAATCCATGGAGGCCCACATCACAACTTACAGGACTTTAAAGATCTGCAACTGATGGCTTGGTGCCAAACACCACAGCATAAATTCAGAGGTGTAGTGGAGTCCATGCCTTGGCAGGTCAGAGCTGTTTTGGCGGCAAAAGGGGACCTACTTAATATTAGGCAGGTGATCATAATGTTATGGCTGATTGGTGTGTGTGTGTGTATATATATATACATGCAGTATATATTCTTCTGTTGTCTTGTACCAGTAACAACAGCTGCTCTTGAACATTTAACGAATTCTGCTGTTTTGCTGATACTCGCTCCATGCCTCCGAGCGCCAACAATCATCACACGTTCAAAGGCTGTTAAATCGTGTTGTTTACCCGTATCTTCAGAAAAAAAATCACTTCTACTGTCGTGGTAAACAACCTGCTTCCCTATTTATAATGGTCTGGCCCTCTAGCAACTTCAGCGCGAAATTATAGCTAATTTGCCCACAAATGTCAGGTGGTCATAATAATCTGGCCACTCAGTGTGTATATACTGTATATATATGGCATGCACCAATCCTTTTTTTTTTCTAGACCAAGTATGTGTACTGATACTTTTCCTCAAGTACTCGCTGATACTAATTACTGATACTTTTTTTAGAGTCATGTGACTGTTTTTAAAAAACAATACAATACAATACAGACTAATGATTTTTGGACAGCGGTGAAGTGCTAGGGCCTGGCCGCAGCTGCAGCCGCTGCAACCCTGGTAGTTTTGCAAGTGACTCCAAGCTGCAGAGGGACTACAAATCCCAGTAAATCATTATATAGCAATGCACAATAATACCACCAGCTATAGAGGACTACAAATCCCAGCAATGCATTATACAGCAATGCCGAATGGCACCAACTAAATAGGACTACAAATCCCAGCAGTTCCTTTATACAGCAGTGCCAAATGGCACCAGCTATAGAGGACTACAAATCCCAGAAATACATTATACAGCAATGCAGAATAATACCATCAGTTTTAAGGACTGCAAATCACAGCAATGCATTATACAGCAATGCAGAATAATATGAAGCTACATACTACTGCTGCTCCGGGGTGCCGGCCTGATGCCTTCAGCGGAGGATCTCAGGAGGGCTTTGTAAGGTCTCAGCTGCGCTGTGTGGGGTCTCAGTTGGGCTGTGTGGGGTCTCAGGTGGGCTGTGCGGGGCCCCAGTAGGGCTGTGCGGGGTGTTGGGAGGACTGTGGAGGGTCTCAGGAGGTCTGTGGGGGGTCTGTGCATGGTCTCAAGAGAGCTGTGCGGGGTCTCAGGAGGGCTGTGCGTGGTCTCAGGTGGGGTCCCAGGTGGGCTTCTCATTGGTCCGCTGCATTTCAGTATATAGTCCTTCTACTGACATAGATTGCAGGAAGATGGCTCCAAAGAAGTGCTGTCCCATGCAGCATATGTTTAACTAACTGCAGTTTTTCTCTTTTTTTCTATTAATAGAAAAACCACATACAATACACATAAAACAAAGGCCTAGACTGAAACTCATTTTTGTCAGGGGATCAGTCTAGGAGGCCTATCACATTGCTGACAGATGAAATGAATACAAGAAGTAGAAAAAAAAAATAGAAACGTTAACAAACAAACAAGAAGCAATTATATTGTACAGCATAATTATATTAGTATTACTAAAGTACACAAATGTAAATCAGACCAAGGGAAACTTTTTCTAAGAGAAACATGGGGGCTGCCATAGCTGACCTCCTTCTGAAAATGCTATATGCCTACTCCGAAAATAAGACCTAGTGTGTTTTTTTGAGCCAAAATAAGACAGTGTCTTATTTTCGGGGTAACACGGTATATATATAAATGCATCCCTCATTTTGTTGGTTATGTGTTTAGATGAAGCACTGAGATCTTGAAGAATGCTGAATTAAGTTTTACTTGCTTAGCAGGACATTATATGTATGTATACAGGAACACAGCATCAGGAAACATAGACAAATGGAACTTCCTGTGTATCATAGTCAAGTAAGCACAGAGACCAACATTGCACTACAGCGTGACTACCACTCAAAAGACATAAAAATACATTAGCATTTTCCAACACATTGAACATTTATATAGATGTGCTGCAGCTGGGCTGAGCTGGCACAACATTCGCTGTTGATGTACTTAGGATTTTCTGACCTCCCCTGCATGGTACACTATTGAGTGCATTGTATAATAAATGTGTCCATGAAAAAAACTGCTGTTTACTTTGTATTAGGGTAACTGTCGGATGCATCATGGATTATCTATGATCTATTTTTGGTCTATACGTTTGGGTCAATATTCATCCCTCAAGTTGCTACTTCTGTCCATAACAACCACTCGCATCAGAAAAAAAATGATCTGGGATGTGATTAGTGGCTATATTGACCCCTTTTCTGCATTTTTCTTTAGTTTGTTATTGATATTTTGCTTTGGTGTTTTAGCTAGGCTGGACCAGCAGAGGGCAGCCTCCACCAACATTTAAAGCAAAGATGGTGTACCTTTAAACTTCAGTCTGTACGGCACTATGTTTCTGTGTTCCAAAAAGAAGTCACAAACCGTTGTAAGTAGGGTTGTCTCGATACCATTTTTTCAAGACCAAGTACTTTCCCTCAGGTGCCTGCCAATACCAATTACCAAAACTTTTTCTTGAAGGGACATGCTACATGTTTTCTAAAACAATACAGATTAATGATTTTAGAGCAGTTTCTTTATAATTATGAAGAACTGTAACTCAATCCATGAGGACTGCAGATCCCATCAACCCATGATTATTCAGCAATGGAGAATGGCAACCAGCAATCATGGATTGCTGGGATTTGTAGTCCTCTACAGCTGGTTGCCATTCTCTATTGCTGTAAAACCATTAATCATTGTAAATACATGATTATACAGCAATTATACAGAGCTGCGTTTGGGTCTCACCAAGGCTTTGTTTGGGTCTGACCAGGGCTTCGTTTGGATCTGACCAGGGCTGCGTTGGGGTTTCACCAGTGCTGCGTTCGGGTCTCATCAGGAAGAACAGGAATCCCCCATACTGAGTGTTCCTATTTGTTTATAGCATGTGGATATAGTGTGTTTACTATATCCACAATCATGAATGAACAGGAACTGATGTAGCTCACTCCCATTCATTCATAATTGAGGATATAGTAAACATACTCTGTCCTCAAATATTTACAAACAATCAGCGATCACTGATCACTGTTTGTACTCGCTCTCCATCCTGACACGCTGTCACTGGAGGCTGGCCAGCGGTGCGGGGAGGAGAGCCCGAGCTGACAGCTGACTCCTCCCCCGCACTGCTGGCCAGCCTCCTGTGACAGCACTGACTGTCTTCGTTCTCACGCACCACTGTCCTCTGATCTGTGACAGGAGACTGAGCAGTGTGGGTTTCCCCCGCACCGCCGGCCAGCCTCCTTTGACAGCACTGACTGTCTTCGTTCTCACGCACCACTGTCCTCTGATCTGTGACAGGAGACTGAGCAGTGTGGGTGGAGAGACGCCGGCCACTCACAGCGCTCGGCGGGCTGTCACACTTTCTCTCCTCCCCGCTGGGACACAGAGCAGCGCCCAGCGGGGAGGAGAGAAAGCAGAGATGCAGCACTATATCGGCATTTTGCCAAAAGTGCAATTTTCGGCTGAAATGTTTCGGCAGCCAATATATCGGTGCACCCTGTAATATTTGTTTTGCTGTGTGTGCCCCTGTTCAGAAGATTTCACCTCACTTTCTGTCCCTGTGACAATTGGATTTTGAAAATTTTGGGTTGTCGTGGAAACAAGGATTGGTGATAAAGCTTCAGCGGAGACACCTTTTTCCCATGATAACTCTTACAGGAGTGAATTTCTTTTCCATGGGGTAGATTTCCTCTCACTTCCTGACTTCCTGTTGTCTAAAGGACAGGAAGTGAGATTACATCTTTCTAATGAGGATACAGACAGCAGTAAAAACCTCACAGTGACCCGGAAGAAGAGGCGGGCACCCCACGTCTGCACGACTAACAAGGGCCAACTTCCTGTATGGTACGTACAGTACTACAAACCAGACCCAAAAAGGCGGGCACTCCTTGTCGGCGCCAGCGCAATAGCATTACAACTACTGAAATGCTGCGAGGTACACTTTGGCTGCAGCCTGGGACCCCCTGCTGTACAGTAATAGCCTCCGTTTGTAAGTAGGGGTCGAATGTAAGTCAGATGTTTGTAACTTGGGGACTGTCTGTATAGCTAAAAAAATGTTGCAAATGCTTTATGAAATCATCCCTGATATGAGTATTGTTCTACTGATTGTATAGTAAAACAAACTTTATTCATAAACGTTGTATATTCAGCACTTTCTACTGTTATATCAAATATTCTATCATTCATTCAATGTTTAAAAACTAGTGCAGAATATGATACTCCTAACAGAAGACAGAAGAAGATTCGGGTTTAGTGGGACGGAGCACAGAGAATGAAATAAGTAGAGGAAGCAGCCACCCTGCTGTGCTGCAATGTTAATGATACTCATCTAATTCATTCAGTCAGAGTGCAAATGAGAAGAGAATGTAGTGGAGATACTTCTCATGCTGGTTAATTCAATTAACCCCCTGCTGTTCAATTCTCAGCCTTTCATTATCATGGTGTCCATAGTGTTCTCTGCTACAGACAATAGCAAAATAGACGACTAGAAAAATATTAGTGCTTCTGTGTCTGGCAATGTAGGATCTATGGGTCTTATCAGACCCTGCATTCCAGGATTAAAGGTAAAGAGACCCTGTTACCAATTTAAAAAAATTGCAGGTAAAAATCAAGTATTTTAAATACCTGCGTGCAATGTTTTTTCTTTCCATAAATTATTTTGCTAGAAAATGTGATGATTGCAGTAAGAGTCAATTTACTAGCACAGCCAATTCCCTGCTTTCACATCAATGCTCTCTCCTCTTCTGGGAGTGTCTAATTACTGTCTGTTCTGGCACAGCTCCTCTAAAGGTGCCCATACACTGCTCGATTCTCGTACGAGAATCGCCGGAATCCCGCGATCGTACGAGAATCGAGCAGTGTGAACGAAGACGTGCAACCGTTTCTACTGTACGGTCGCACGTCTTTTGTCTAAGGAGCATGTTAGAAAACCAGCCGAGAATCGTACGATTTGCGGCTGGTTTGAACGGTGCTCGGGAGACAAATGCCGAACGGGCCGGTGTGCGCACGCGCACACTGCCCGTTCAGCATTGCGGTCATCGGAAGCCCGCCCCTCAGGGGGGCGGGCTTGCAATGATCGAGAGTGCGATCTGCCTGTCCAAGATGGGCAGATCGTACGGTTTTTTAATCACTTTACAACCATCGCAAGACTAAGGTCTTGCGATGGTTGTACAGTGTATGGCCACCTTTACCCTCACCTCCCTAAACGTTTATATAGCTGCTGGGGCAGGAGCAAAGGGGAATACAATGCAGTGTCACTTGAGTGACAGCTCTGAGTATCTTGGGGCTGCCGACAACTCATCCAAGATGGCAGCACCTTGCAGCAGTCTCAGACCGTTTGGACATGCAAAAAAATACATGTTAGGCACATATAATTGAATGGGAAGATTTTTGTGTAAATGCCTGGTAACAGGGTCTCTTTAAAATGCAGTAAAAGAATAAATATTATTTGAAGGGATTGGCTGCATCTCTGTGACTCATATATGTATATACAATTGATGCAAGCTACATATTTGCCATTTACAGAGCTATTACCTCTTTTGGAGACTGTAAAGCTGCCACAGCCATAGTAAAATAACCTGCCACCTGCCATCATGTTGAAGAGGAGGATCCAACGAGAGTCAGTACTAGAGCTCCCAACTCAACAGGAGGTATGTTGGACTGCTACAGGGAGGCTGCTTCCACAGAGTGAGCAATGCTCTCTTTCTGCAGTGTGGCAGCAGGGGACAGGGTGTTTTATGATGCCTATGTCTGCTTTATCAGCTGAACAAATGCTAAGAATGTGAGTTTTTACCATTCTACTGTACCTGCAATCTGTTCACAGATTTCCTGTTAGGCCGACACCCCTTGGCAGGTAATGCAGGCTCCCCAGAGGCACAGAGTCTAAGCGCCAGCTGGTTTTTATCAGAGTTCCTGATGATGGAGATGGGTTTTGCTGCGTGCTGATACCTAGTGCAGTCCTTAGGACAGGAAGGCTACGAATTGGAGACACTAGATGGGGCAGTAGACCAGAGTATGGTTAGAATTAGGCAGGGGTCTTGGCAGGAGATAAGGTCAGGCAGTCGGCTCGGTAACCAGTAAATATTAGATTATTACAAGGTTACAAAGTGGGAGACCAGAGCGTAGTCTGGTTCAGGCAGGGGTCGCGGCAGGTGGCAAGCAGAGGTAGGTGAAGCAGTCTGGGTTGGCAACAAGCAGTTAGTAAGCAAGGCAGTAGACGAGAGTGTGGTTGGGTTCAGGCAGGTGCCAAGACAGCCACCAAGCAGAGAGTGGTCAAGCAGTGCGGGTCAGTAAAACAGGAACATACTTCAATATTATTGCTCTACTGCCACTTCCAGAGCTGATGCTTAAATACCCTTCTGGATAAGAGGACATATCCAGCATCGTTTCAAGGATTTCTGGAAGTTTTGCCATGGGATTCTGCAAGTGCCATTAGAAGTACTGGCAGGGATCTTCAGAGAAGTTCAGGTCCAAACCTGCATGGGAAGATGAGGCCCGTGTCTACAGTTCTTCTTGTCCCCTCACACACAAGACCAACCAGAGGAGAGAGAAAGGATACCCAATAAGCATTTCCTGAAAGCAGGTGCTGGGGTGTAAGTTTGCTCACTGACTGATTACTGACATACGTTACAATAGTAAGAACTAGGGATGGGCTCGATGTTCGAGACGAACATCGCTAGTTCGGCGAACACATGAAATATCAGTACGTTGGGTGGGCTGTTTGCCCGACGAGCGTTCCCGCAAGGCACAAAGCACGGTGCCTTGTGAGAGCCCTGATTGGGTAAAGTAATGCATCTGACCACAGGTGCTGTATATTCGCTGTCTTTTTTTTTGTGTGTGTGTCAGTGGCATCGCTAGTGTTCCTCCTGTGTCACCATTGTTCCCATTTTTGTTTTCTTTTTAATGTTTCTTTTTCAGAAGCAGGTTCTCATGATGCCTCATTGCTTTTCCCCCTTCTGTGTCTGCGTTGCAGATGTTTCTGGGTTTTTTTCTTTTTTAACTTTTTTTTTCATAATAAGCCATTCTACAACAGTTTATAGTGCACCAAGCACCACATGCGATGAAGTATTGCACACAAACACCAATTTCCCATCCCACGTTCTCTAAGAAAATTTTTATAATAAGCCCCACATCATGTCTGAAAGGCCAACAAGGAGACATGTGTGTGACAGGTATATATAATTAGATTTTTTACAGCAGGGCCCATCCCTGCGCTCATCAAGAGTAACTGTGAGGGGTTACAGTGTGGAGGCACCAGCACCAAAGGCCCATTTTTTCCACACCTGTGTAACAAATCATTTGAATTGTTAGAGCAGGGTCCAATCCTGCACTCGTCAAGAATAAAGGTGCCCATACAGCTTACAACCATTGCACGACTTTCATCCTGCGATGGTTGTAAGGTAATTAAAAGCTTGTACGATCTGCCCATCTTGGACAGGCAGATTGTACTTGCGATCATCGCAAGCCCTCCCAGCTGAGGGGAGGGCTTCCGATGCTTTCAATGCTGAGCGGGCAGTGTGTGCTTGCGCACAGCGGCCCGTGCGGCATTTGTCTCCCGAGAACGCCACTAACCCGCCGAAAATCGTACTATTCTTGGCGGGTTTTCAAGCCTGCTTGGGAGACAAAAGACATGCGACCTTACAGTAGAAACGGTTGCATGCCTTCCATACACCTGCCGATTATCTACGATCGCGGGACCACCCGTGATTATCGTACGATAATCGGCAGGTGTATGGGCACCTTAACTGTTATGTTATGTTATGGTGTGAAGGCAGGGGCTGACTGGCAACTTTTAGTCCAGGGGGCAAGTACAACCCAGAGGCCCATGGTGCTGCAACTTGGCCCCCCTCCCACTCTGCCTCTTCCCCGCCTTCTCTCTGCCCATCTGCCACTTTTGCCATCCATGTAACAGTAGTGTGAATGGTCGGGTGATGTGAGGACTCCTAGTAAGTCTATGAAAAGGGTGACAGGCTAGGGATGGTGCTCTCCTCCCACTGGGCTCCGTACACGGTTCTGGCCTTACTCCGCTCCATGTCCGGTACTTAGGCACTCTCACAACCAAGGCTGTCCATGCTTCTGGGCTGTGAGCTGTGGGAGGTGCTGGATAGTCTCAAAGTCAGTGTTCTATAATTTTTCTCAATCCTATAAATTTTCTCGACTGTGTAACTTCCAGTGGGGCCGAGTCATCCGAATCAGCTGTTTTCATGACCCCCCTTTCTTCATGACATGCGCACCTGGAAGTGACGCGGTCCAGAAATTTATCGGTTGAGGAAAATGATAGCACACTGGTAGTGGAGGGATGCCTCTTCAGTGCTGCGCGCGTTTACGACTGCTGCGACCCTTGTAGTTCTGCCACTTACTCCTAGCTGTAGAGGGACTACAAATCTCAGCACATTATACAACAATGTAGAATAATCTCACCAGCTATAGAGGACTATAAATCTCAGAAATATATTGTACAGCATTGCATAATGGCATTGGCTATAGAGAACTACAATTCCAAGCAATACATTATACCCCAATGTAGAATACCATCAGCTATAGAGGACTATAAATCCCAGCAATACCATTATACAGCAATGTAGAATACCATCAGCTATAGAGAACTACAATTCCAAGCAAAACCATTATACAGCAATGAAGAATACCATCAACTATAGAGGACTATAAATCCCAGCAATACATATTACAGCAATGCAGAATACCGTCAGCTATAGAAGATTTGAAGTCTTCTATAGCTGGTGGTAATCTGCATTGCTGTATAATGTATTGCTGGGATTTGAAGTCTTCTATAGCTGGTGGTATTCTGCATTGCCTTATAAAAAATTGCTGAGAATTGCTTGCAGCGGTCACACCACTGTCCTAAAATCTTTAGTCTGTATTTTTTTAGAAAAGCTGTCACATGACACACACAAAAAAAGGGTATCCGTAATTGTTATTGGCGAGTACTTGAGGAAAAGTATCGGTACTCGATCTGGAAAAAATTATATTGGTGCATCCTTGAAAAATAGGAGAATAGTTACTGCTTTAAAGTGTTTGGAATGAAGTTCCCTTTGCAGTTGTTGCGTGGTTTGATGTTTGTTAGTAGAGAAAACACTTGATATGTGTCACCCATGTAAAAAGGGTATAAAATTAATTTCAGTACAGAGCTGCATGACGGAATAAATGTCAGTCAAAGTACCGCAGCGCTGAATACTGAAAAATGGCCTGGATGGGAAGGGTGTTTAACACTATGGATGTCAACTGGTTAAAACTGATTTATTTTTTTTGTAGGAGATTATCAAATTTTGTTTGATGTATTGCTCCTTGTTGTAAAAGAATATGCCGAAAGAAAGTGGCGCACAGAGACAGGCAAAAGAGAGGGAAAGCATGCGGTCTATGGTGGGGAGTATGGCAAAATGTATGCAGCATCTTCCAGAGTCAGAGCAGCCAAAGAACAGTGAGCGCAAGCAGCAAAGCCAAAGTGATAGCTCCAGTGAAATTGCAGTTGCTGCAGTAGAAAACATTCAGGATGATAACGTTAGTTGCTTGGATAGTAATATTTCAGCAAAGTGAAACTGATATTGAAAATGCCCAAACTCATGCATCATCCCTGGAACAAGATGAATTAAGAACATTTCCTAATTGTAATTCATCTGAACATGTTTACTTTGATGATTTTCAAACTTTGGAGTCCTGTGATAATGTTCCGTTCTGTCCTCCAAATTATTTCATTGATGCGAGGGCATTGGCCAGAGGTTATTGAAGATAGCCGTAAAGTTCAGTTAATCGAAAGAGGGCCTTCATCTGTTCAAAATCACTATGGTCCACTCCCAAAAAAAAGTCATAATAGATCATTTTCTTGTGACTGGTTTTACAAAATGCTCAGAAACCCTGAAAAGGTTGAACGATCATTGCTAGTGTTTTCTCCCGTCAAAAATGCTGTGTTCTGTTTTCCATGCCAATTAGTTTGCAATGATAAAAGTGCTTTTGGGAAGGGAGAGGGTTTTAGTAACTGGCAAAAGCTTAATCCAAGAGTAGAAGAACACGAACAAAGTCCTGGTCACATTCAGTCTTTCATGCAATTGAAGGAACTAGATGGAAGACTGCAAACCCAGTCAACTATTGATTCAGTGTTGCAAAAAGAACGTCTAACAGAATACCAAAAATGGAGGGAAATTATGAAGAGAATTCTTGACTGTATCCTTTTTTTGGCTCAACCAAATTTGGCCCTTCGGGGTCATAGAGAAAGCTCTGACCCGAATAATAATAATTCTGGAAATTTTCTCCAGTTGATGAAATTGCTTGCTAAGTATGATCCTGTGACATCTTTTCATATGAATAGGCTAACAGAAATGCACTCAGAGAGCCAAAGAGTATCATACATGTCACCCTTAATTCAAAATGTATTTATTTATTTACCAGGGGATCAGGTGCGTTCTGTTATAATTGAAAATATAAAGAAAGCAAAATACTTTTCCATCTTATTTGATAGCACCCCAGATATATCTCACGTTGACCAGATGTCGCAAGTAATACGCTACGTAAATATTGATGGTGACAAAGTAGGTGTTGTAGAGTCGTTCATTGATTTCATCAAATTAGAGGGAAAAACTGCTAAAGAAATGACGAATGAGATTTGTAACAAACTGCTTGCAGATGGTCTCGATATCCAAAATTGTTATGGACAAGGGTATGACAACGCTGCAACAATGGCTGGGCATATCAGCGGTGTACAAAAGCGCATAACCAACATAAATCCTAGAGCCTTTTTCATCCCTTGCAACAACCATTCATTAAATTTAGCTGGTGTACATGCAGCTGGTACAACCACAAATTCTACAACATTTTTCGGTACTCTTGAAAGGTTGTACACATTTTTTTCTAAGTCTACACACAGATGGGATGTACTGATCTCCTCTGTACCAATCAGAGTTGAAAGAGTGGCAGACACGAGGTGGAGTTCCAGGCATGATGCAGTTTCTGCGCTTGCTCACCAGATAGATGCTATAATTGACACATTAGAAGAGCTAAGAGATGGCTCCAATGAAACGGCAGACACCAAAAATGACGCTGGGTGCATCATTGCAAGTCTTATGAATTATTCTTTCTTGGCATATTTGTACTTATGGAATCCTATTTTAAAAGAAATCAATGATGCTCAACTATACCTTTGGTCAAAGAGGCCAAGGAAAAGACCCAAACAAGTTGTCGCACCAACAACATATCGTGGGAAAGACGCATTCGCCGTCGAAAGCAAATGCCTGGGGAAAATAATGCAACAGATGCTGGTCTAACATTGCTTGAAGAAATCGAGCAATACAATATACAACAGTGCAAAATAATACCCTCCCATCCATCCCCCTATAAGCATCAAACACCCTACATTTCCCCTATAGGCAGCAGATCCCCTTACATCAACCCTTCTTCTATAGGCAGAAGATCCCCTCCATACACCCTCTGTGGGTAGATCTTTTTCATCCCCCTATAGGCAGTAGATCACCTCTATCCCCTCTCTATAGGTTGGGGTACCAACACCTACCTTTTGGATTTATATATGACAATGTGAGCCTCCTTCTTCAGCTTGTGCCACCTCTGGCTCCTCTCATCCAGCACCACCACCTACACCTCAGGAATGCAGAATGATAACATCCCATCCTTTCCCCCTATAGGCATCAGGCCCCCCTACACTTCTCCTTATAGGCAACAGATCCCCTCCATACACCCTCTGTGGGTAGATCTTTTTCATCCCCCTATAGGCAGTAGATCACCTCTATCCCCTCTCTATAGGTTGGGGTACCAACACCTACCTTTTGGATTTATATATGACAATGTGAGCCTCCTTCTTCAGCTTGTGCCACCTCTGGCTCCTCTCATCCAGCATCACCACCGAAACACGTACGTCTCAGCAGGCCCCCTCTACAGGCACCACAAAGTGCAGCTGGTTCCTAAGAAGGTTGTGAAAAAAAAATAGTAGTAGTTTCCCATTTGATATGTGGGGGTGTATAGGGACAATAAGGGCATGCTGGGTCTTGTAGTTCCCTGGGAGATATGTGGGGTGTACAAGGGCAATCAGGGCATCCTGGGACTAGTAGTACTCTGGGTGATATGGGTGTTTGGGGGGTATATGGGGACAATGAGGGCATGCTGGGACTTGTAGTTCCCTGGGACAATGTTGGGACTTGTTGTCATAGAACTGTACTCCCCCACATATCACATAGGGAACTACAAGTCCAAGCATGCCATCATTGTCCCTGCACAAATCCCCCACCCCCCACACACACACACATATCACCCAGGGAACGGCAATATCGGGTTGTTGTACAGGGGCAATGAGGGCATGCTGGGACTTGTAGTTCCCTCGCTGATATGTTATGAAGCTGTATTAATTACTGTCCACCTGAAAGTACTACAATGCCATTATAGAACTAAGAATAGAACATTTAAGTTTATCTATGTTTTATTCTATGTTCTATAATGGCATTGTATTAATTGTGAACTGCAACTACAACTGGTACTGGGCCACTACCTTCACTGACCCACATGAGACCGGGACCCATCACCACAACACCTGATACTGACAACACACATCCATATTACTGACCAGTGAGTGCCACACATGTGACCTGCTATACCCGGGACTAGTAAGAACACAGAACGATCTCCGAGTCCGCCAGTCCGCCCGACAGCCGACTGACACAGGCCTTTCAACTAGGGTTGCCACCTTTTACTCAAGCCAAATCCAAACACTCTTGTGACGTACGGACATTTTTTTGGGAGAATGAGTCATGGCTTATTCATATGTGAATAGCGCCACCCATTAATATGTAAATATCACAGTTTGGACTATTTTCAGTGGGGAGCCAGTAGCCCCTATCTTAATTTTGGTTGCCCCTGTCTGCCTGATATCTTGTGTCCAGGTTTCTGCTGCCATGAAACCCGGACACAGCATTCAAAACCCGGACAGTCCAGGTAAATCCCAGAAAGGTGGCAACCATACTTTCAACCCCCAGCACAGTGAGTCCGACTCCAAGACTGCGCCCGGGGGCAGCCGGACCGCCAGTTTCACTGTTTAGCTATGGACTCATAATTCAGCATTGTCATTGTTATCACTTATAAAAAATATATATATATATATATACTCACCTGAACTCTGTATCCACCAAAAATGCGGCCTCCCGTCTCCCACGCTGTTACAAGCTGCATACGGCGCGTGCTGGTTACTACTTAAACTGGCGCGCGCTGTGTGCAGCTTCTGAGAAGATACGCTATTAGCGTAGCGGGAGCGATGCAAAATGTGCAGCCGGCTTCCTCGCTATGCTAATAGCGTATCTTCTCAGAAGCTGCACACAGCGCGCG
>NW_017308949.1:41009-52660 GCF_000935625.1 Nanorana parkeri | reverse complement strand
CTTGTAGTTCTTCTTTAAATGCAATAACAGTCAAAATAGAATAAATACTTTTTTTTGTTTTGTCTGAACAAAAATATTTAAAAAATGTATTTTACTAAAGATATTAAGTGCATATTGTATATTGCTTTTTTCCTTTTTATCCTGACATCAAAATGATTTTTCTCAATTTTGTGTGTGTTTCACTTACAAAAACTAACAAAAAAATAACAAAAGCATTTTTGTGCAAACAATAATTGAATTAGTTGATGAATAAAAGTTAAAATGAGTAGGAAAAGAAAGAAACTATTTGGGCTAGTTATGGATAACGAGTTGTTAATAGGGTGATAAATAGAAGCAACTTTTGTTTTAAAAAAAGTGTTTTCTTATTCTGGGCCTGTTTACACCATCCAATGCATTCACTGCACGTTTCCATGCCAAGAACGAACTTGACCAAATAAACACGTTCTGGGGTGGGAGGGGGGCGTGGTGGCGCCGTTCATTTTAATTGCACCACAGACACACCTCCACTGGCCCGCACCGGAATGCGTGGTACCCTGCGTTCCAATGCAGTGCAATTGCAAAAAATAGTGCACCATGCAATGGATGGTGTGAACAGGCCCTTAAAGGATATGTTCACCTTTTGCAAAAATTAAAGAAATGCATAATAATTAATAATAATATATTAAAAAATATGCATTTCTTTAATTGTGATCACTGGATCACAGCTGCAAAGCTCAGGCTTCTGCACATTCTCTCCCAGGCAGAGCTCATACTGAGTTAGGAGAGATGGGGGAAGGACGTCTGGACTTCAAACTGCATTAAATCACCTCATACAGCATCCAGCCATCCTCGCCATAGGTAGATGCAGGAATATGGGGAGCTCTACCTAGAGTGAGGACGGAGAGAATTCAGCCTGGGAGAGAATGTGCAGAAGCCTGAGTTTTGCAGCTGTGATCGAGTGATCACAATTGCAATGCTTTCCAGGCTTGAATGCAAATATTAAAGAAATGCATATTTTGTATATATATTATTAATTATGCATTTCTTTCATTTTTGCAAAAGGTGAACTTATCCTTTAGGGCTTGTTCACACCAAATCCGGACCAGATCTGCATGAGTTTCTGCATATGCATTCTTTGTTTGATGTGTTCCGTTTTTTTTGTAGCCTAAAATGAGCTTTCAGGTGTAATCCAGTGCGTTCCAGGGCGTTTACATGCGCTTTTGATGCATTTTGGTGCACTCCAGAGCAGGAAAAATAGGGTATGCTGCAGTTTTTGCACATGCTCTGAAACTGAATGCTGCGGTGGTGTGAACTAGTGCAAGGGTTAAGAGTATATTTCTGCCCGGAGTTTTTCTTTAAAGGAAACAAGGTCAAAAGTACTGATGAGCACATTTGTTCACTCAAACAAGGATTTGGGTGAATCTGGTCTGCAACACTCTCATAGGCACTGAGAATGATACGTTTTATGTAAGTTTAATTAAGTAGTTTCCAAATGGTATCCCTGAAAAAAAATCTCAGCTTTGTGACACTCAGAACTTGAAATTTCAGCCAGCAATTACTTGGCTTCTTTGGAATGTTCTCAGCTGCCTTATGTCACTTTGAAAGTTCCCTTCTCAAAATAGCCTAATTTTGTACCAATTTTGTACCAATCAGGTCTTAAAGTAACTATTGTACTCAATAAGGATGAGTTGGCGATTTTGCTAAACTTGATTTAGTGTCAGTATTACAGATTTCCCATTGGCTGAAATTTTGTGGAAATCAGACGCTATTTTTGCTATGCAACACTGCACTGCTAAATTAGATTGAAGAAAATGTAGCATGCGGTACTCCTAGGTATGATACCCTGACACAATGGGACATGGCTTAGCAAAGACACAGTCCATGTATCATCCCTTTCCTGTGTGATGCGGCTTTGTTTTTGTTTCTCAGCAAAGCCATTGATAACCATTCCAGCTGGCAAGTTATGATCATGATCACATAGCTTTGTGTAGCACCAAATACCATGTTAATGTTGCCTTCCCCATTAACTTCAGCACATTTTGTCTAATTGCAACAATTTTCCAAAATACTCCTAATTTTGCCAAAATTGCAGCGAAGCAAAACCTCTAATTGTTGGTCATTTTTAATGCTCAATGGGACATTTTCAGAATGTGGTCACTGGCATGTCAGTGCTGCAGAAAGCAGGAATGCTGTGTACAACACTGGTATCATGGAAAAAGACTGATTGCACCGGTCTTTCTCAATTTCCTACAGTGTGAGATATGGACATCTGAAATAGGAACAATCTGTTTTCGTAACACCTAATCAGTCTCATCCCATTTCTGATGTCAGTTAGAAAAGATGGAGAAGCAGATTAATCGCCATTGTCAATATTCGGTATCTCAGTGGTAGGCATCCTTGACACTCCATCTGTTGTGGGACTAAGACTGAAAGACTGTGACAACTACAGGCATGATTCCCTGAGGCAAAGACATGGTGGGTTTTGTAGTTTCAGCACAGCTGGAGTGCCAAGTCTGCCTACCCTTACTCTATATGCAGTGTTAAAGGCCCCTCCGTATTTCTTTAATTTCAGATAGCAGTTGTAACCTCTATTATTTGTTTAAGTAAGAAAAGCTCTAGGCATCTCCATGCTGGTCCACATGTAAATCAGGCGGCTTGTGTCAGACGTCAGCCAGATGGCTGATTTAATACCTGTTATATGCTCACGTTACTACAAGTCCAAATTAGCAGCCATGCAACATTCTCTGCCTTATCCTTTTCAGAATCTTGTTTTCACACCAAGACTCTTTTATAGAAGTGGTATTACTAGAAGAAAAGTTCTTGGATGTGTGCAAGATCTTTCCCTCATCTGGAGTGTGAGTCTTACCACCTTAAGGGTGTTAAGTGTGTCAGTCGCTGTTACAATCAACACATTTTCTATCAAGGAAATTCACAGTATCACTAAAAGTAGGGAAGACTGAAAACAAAAATCTTATTTAAAGGGAAGAGACCACAAAAAGAAGATTCAAGCAAATACACAGCAGTTCGATTTGAGATTGTACCTAGATCCCTCTTTTTTGCACAATTGTTTTATGGGGTTGTAGCACACCCCTAAGGAACAGCATACAGTAATGCAATGGGTCTATTTGTGTTTCCTCTGTGGTGTACCTCAATCAATGAATTCACAGCACACCAGCACACCTTGAGATAGAAAATACCTTGGCCCTGGGCTCGGTTGGTATGGGTTACCACAGCTCAGCATTCTTCATGTCTAGGGCTATTTAGATTAACTTCGCCCATTGGCACTTACTGTCCTCTATGGTGGTCAATGAAAGCAATATCCAGACTGTAGATATGATGCTGAGAAACTTTCATTACTGAACTTCAGGGAGCGAGGTTGAGGGTTAGGATCATTCAGGCCAATGTAGACTACTTTAAGTGGCAGGGTGTAATTGCTGTCTCCATTCGCAGCATGAAGAACACTTGGCTCAGCAGCACTTGAGGTAGAAGTCACCAGTCATATTCATCCCTGTCATCAGTAGTAACCACTGGGCCTCCAGACTCAGACCTCCGTGTAAGAACATGGCTAGTCCCCAGGCTTCTGGCCTAGCCATCTTAGACATTCCATAGCAGCCTCCCCCCAGGCAGGGCCCGGGGTAGGAAGAGAGAGCTCACATGGTCAATCCCAAGTATTTATCTCCACTCCCATCATGCCCCTCTGGCCATTAACCTCACAGTGATTGCCTGGGGAGACATACCTACTCATAGAAACCTCTCATTGGTTGCTCTGCTCTGTGGCCAGGGTACACCCAGCAGCAGGCAGATGCAAACAGTGATAGACTGATTAGGGGAAACCAGATGAGCATAGACTACAAATCAGCATCAGACTGATTACACTCTGACAATACTAAATTTAATAGCAATCCTCCCTACCGGGTGCTACAGGGTGAAAAGATGAATGTACACACTACCTTTCATAGACTATAGCGTTACTGATTACATACAGATGCAAACAAAATTGGATTCTTGGTAGCTTTTGCTTCGGAGGCAATCATATTCTGAAAAAATACTAATTGCTATTTCTCTCATGACCAATTGGTAAGTGTTATTTGTGTAAATTGTTGCCCACCTGCAGGGCCGGTGCAAGGATTTTTTCCTACACAGGCGAAAGAGCATTTTTGCGCCCCCCCCACTTTAATTTTTTACATTTTTATTTATATTTTTACATTTTTATTTATCTGATCCTCTTTCACTTTTTTATTTGTTATAATTTTTTCTAATTATTTATTAATTTTATCAATTTTTATTTATTTTTTTATTTAATTTTTAATTTTTTTCACATAACTTTATTGCTATCATACAGGAGCTAGCTAATCTGGCACCGTCAAGCAGTTGCTTGACCTGCCTATATGGTAGCGCCGGGCCTGCCCACCTGACTGAGAAGCTTCCTGCCCTTACACCACTGTGGTTGACCTCTCCAACCCATGTGGTAGGAACAAGCTTAGTCATCAATTTGGTGCCTTGGCAAAGACACACCCTTAACAAGAGAGGTTGAAATTAGTAGCAACTTTATTGAAATTTAGGAAACTGACATACAGTCATTTATTCAACATTTGTTGACATTAACTACTGTATAGTGAAAAACTTGCAAGAAGAAAAGTGGCACTCTGAAAACAGCAACAATACACATTTTTACTCCCATACCCCCCACCCATTAAATTTTTTTTTACATCACTTTTACACCTACCTGAAACCTTTGTTCATGTCCCTTGTAATACATAATACTATACAGCACTGTATGTGCTAAAAAGCACACAAAAGAAGCTTCACAGCAAGTGTGCACAGGTCTGTCTGCCACGGTCGTGTTCGTCACCCAATGTGGAGTTCGCGAACGGAAGTGTTCATGAACCGAGGTGTAAATAAGAGTAATAATGTCATCAACTGTGCCTCTCCATAGATAAGTTTCCTCTCTTCCTAGAGCTACAACAACCATTCCAAACCTGGCCCACCACCAGCAGAGGATTTTCTACAAGTGTATAGAGTCCTCCAGACCCATACCACATAACTTGTTCTGGACACTCTAGCTCAAGCCCCTCTAGCAGGAATTGTTCCTCTAATTGGTCTATATTGCCCCAGTGTCAGGGTTTCTTACTCTTCCTTGTCCAGTTGCTTGCAGCATGGCTTGTGCAGTGTTTCTGACACTGCTCCTTTTTGGCGCCCTCTTATGATCAAATCCGTTGACATTATCATTCTGCAACAATTGACAAAAAAAAGTGCTCTGCAATTGTTCCTGTTCTCCGTGTATGACCCTGGCTCTGGCTGCCTGATCACCTGAATCCTGACTCCAGCTATTGTTTCCGTTCATCCTGCTCTCAGTTTTCCCTGAACTGGTTCGGATGACAACCCGCTTTGGCATCTGACCTCAGGCTTGGCACTGAAGACATCCTGGACTTTCTCATTGTTTTTTGCCATTTATGTTTATTGTAGTTTTCAATAAACTCCTTTTATTTTTTAAACCTGCACTTTCTGTCTGGTTTATTGGTTCCCTAACACCCAGCTAACAAATGTGTGAGTTGTTTTAAGGGTGGATTTTAAAAAGTTTCCTGATGCCTGTCAAACTCCTATTACTTCTGCTGCAGGTAAAATTAGAGTTGTATTTACCATTAGCAGACATCTCAACTCTCTCCGGGTGTCTGTCGCTATAAGACAGCGGCTCTCGGACGCCGGGGAGAGAAACATTTGATCCCGGAAAGGTTTAGCAGAGTAAACCTTTCCCTGCTGTCTGTTTTTTTTTATTCTGACATCGGAGCTGCCGACTGCCGTCAGGGTAAAAAAAAAAGACTGCCAAAGCCAATACAAATATTAGCAAGAGATGAAGTTCCGATATATTAAAGAACATTGTTAATGGTCTTAAAATAATTTTTTTACACCAGGAAATAATACTGGAATTGCGGCTAATTTCATCAGAAAACAGTTTACGCCTGTTTGCTGCAATAACCCATCTCTCCAATATGTTGCAATCTGTTGAAAACTATTTCAGACAGGAAGTTCAGGCTGTTACTAATGTCCACGTTGGATTTTATTCACGGTTTTCAGGGCAAAATGCCAACACATAAAAGAGAGGGAGAAAACAATGCTCTGTAATTACTTACACCAAGGATTCAACGTGTGGCGTTATACAATTTTACAGCAGATTATTAAAAAAAGGTTGGGGAAGAAGGTGAAAGTTTCTCAGTTCTTTGGTAAAGCTGCCTCTTAAGGATAATGGGTAATGGGATAAAAAGGATAATGGGGTTGTATCTTCTGCTAGTTTTGTTATAGAAGGGTTTACTTACAGAATGATTATTATTACTGGTATTATTTAGTATGTTATTTTACCTGTTGTCATTTCTTTAAGCTGTAATATATTAATATATGGATCCAAAGTAGGTCTAGAGGCACTCACGTGTCTCTAATGTAAGGGGGGAAGTTGATGTAAGGGGGGGACTCTGGTGTCTCTAATATAAGGGGTTCTATGGAAATCGCACCACACCCCTTACCGGTATCCCTTTTATGAATGGGTACTGAAGTGACTGGGATGGTGCCGCTCTATTGACATATGAAGTAACGTGTCACCAGCACGCCAAGGTCACATGGCCAAATGCATCTATTTATTGACCTGAATACATGTTGTCAAAAACAGGCTCTGTTTTTGACAAGATGTGTTCATGTCAATAAATAGACGCATTTCAACATCTGACCTCGGTGTGCTGGTGACACGTTACTTCATACTCTAATACAAGGGGGACACTTATGTAAGGGGGACTTTGGGGAATGATTTCCCAGAGTCCCCCTTTACATCAGAGTCCCCCTTTACATCAGAGTCCCCCTTAAATCAGAGTTCCCCAGAATCTGAAGTAAGGAGAGACTCTGGGGACTTTGATGTAAGGGGGGACTCTGGGGTCTCTAATTTAAAGGGGGATGTATATGTAAGGGATGACTCCGGGGTCTCTAATGTAAAGGGGGGATGCTGATGTAATGTGGGAATTCTGGGGATTTTTATGTAAGGGATGACTTTGGGCACTCAGATGTAAAGACAGGATGCTGATGTAATGGGGGAATTCTGGGGACTCTTATGTAAGGGATGACTCTGGGGACTCTGATGTGAGGGGGAACTCTGGGGACTCTGATGTGAGGGGGAACTCTGAGGACTCTGATGTAAGGGGGGACTCTGGGGACTCTGATGTAAGTGAGGGACTTTGATGTAAGGGGGGACACTGAGGTCTATAATATATGTGGGCGACACTTAAATAAGGGGAACTCTGGGGACTGAATGCCCAGAGTCGCCTTTACATCAGAGTCCCTACTTTACATCAGAGTTCCCCAGAGACTAAAGTATAGAGAGACTCTGGGGACACTGATGTAAGGTGGAACTCTGGGGACTATGATGTAAGGGGGAACTTTTAAACTTTTACTTCAGTATGCTGATGTAAAAGGAATGACTCTGGGTCCTCTGATGTAAAGGGGAAGCTGACAACTCGAGGGACTCTAATGTTAATCTGAGTCCCCCTTTACATCAGAGTCCACCTTACATTGGAGTCCGTTCTTACATCAGAGTTTCCCAGACTCTAAAGTAACAGATGCAGAGACTAATGAAAGGGGGGCTGATGTAAGGGACGACTCTGGGGACTTTGATGTAAAGGATGGCGGCATGTCGGACACAAAGTTTTTCAAATGTTGGCAGCTATGGTACAGTACTACATATGTGCTTATACAGTATATGTTGCCTCTTTCGCTCTTGCATACTGTTTGGTACTATAGGGCACCCAGTTCTTGTTCAAATGCATGACAATATTTTCCTGACTGGGGGACTCATCTGGGTGCTATACAGCCAAAGTTTGTTTCAGTACTATGCAATAAAAGCTCAAGCTCTACAAAATGTTTATATGTATTCATCCATCTAGCACAATACACCCTTTGTGTCCCAGGTACCAGGGAGTGCTCACTGATTATCAGGACTGCGTCAAACACACCATTTTGTCCCCCATGTGCCAGGCCTTAAATGAAAAGCATATTAAATCTTAATAAAGAAAGTACAGAAAGCTAAGACGTTTACAAGACTTGGACACATAAGGCACAGACTGGCACCTTTGCCAACTATTTAGAAAAGTAAATATGAAGTTGGGAAGAGAGGACTGCCAATTTGTTCCCATAATAAGGAGATTCTTTGTGTTCTCTTCTACCTTATTCCACATATTAGGATGATAAAGCTCGGCTTAAATCACATGGAAGCAAGACAAGAATGTGGAGATCGTCAGTGCTCTGGAGCAATATGCCCTCTTTATTCTTATGACAATCCATCCATTATGGCTGCTGTCATTTTTTTTGTTGACAAGACTTTTCACAAAAATGCTAAACATCCAACATTAAATAATTGAGAGAATGCCACATAGCCTCAGGTAAATACCACGGCATAAGAGCTGTCAGTTAGGTTTGTTTGCTCTTCATAAATCTTTTCCGGATACAAAAGTTATCAAGGTGTTCTCCTTCTCTTTGCTATTGTTTAGTGAAGGCAGTGGGTGTGAGGCTTGGTGACCTGCCATTAAAGCTGAACTCCAGGCAGGTATAAAAGACACAAATTAATGTAGCTCTGTGTTCATTAATACATCATAAAATGTATTTTTAAATGTAAGCAGTGTACCTACCTGAATTTGACCTGTGATTGTGCTGTAGTTCTCAAACATAAAAAGAAAAGAATAATTACTCATTGTCAGAAGTCTTATGTACCGTAGATGTACGATTGGCCCTTTCACATCGCTCCCTGAAGCCTTTTGGGAAACTAAAGCACCAAAAATAAAATTGAAATTGGATTAGACAGAGGGACACATAATAACATAAATTATGTAGGTAAAGGTCACACCTCTGCCATGCCCCATTACACAGACCATGAAGAATTAATAGACAAAAATTGATTGGTTGAATTGACAATTGCTTTCTCCACCACCACTTTATTCTTTATAAAGGTTTTTTTAAAATAACAAATGTAATAAATTAGAGGTTAATTGAAAGGACAACTGAGAAGGATAGAGAGACAGAAGGGTTTGGTTCAAAAACATGGACACTCCCTCTAACTGAGGGACACTTTGGAGCTATTGTTGAAAGCCATTCAGTGGCACTTGAGCGATATCCTAGTCAATATTATCCTAGGCAATATTACACTGTGAGCCCAGGCTATGTGATGATGCTGGCCCAGGGTTGTGTCACTGAAAACCTGTGGTTGGATGACACTGGGTGACGTTCAACCCAAACGTGTGGCAGCAAACAGTGGCAAAGGAGGATGAGGACTGGAGCAAAGGCAGGGTGAGTAGGGGCATTACAAACATTTTTTTTCCATAAGAAGGGAAATAAAAACATATTGTTAAAACAATAAGATATAGAGTTTAAAGGAGAACTCTGAGGTGAGTGCTTTTCACTCACCATATAGTTCTAGCCAACCTGTGACAATGAGACTGTCACAGGTCGGCTTAGTACATCGGGAGGTGAGCGAACACATACCGGCGTTCGCTCACCTCTCGATCCTGTCACGGCTCTCTGCCGTGACAGGGGAGGGTACGGACGGGGAGGGGGCGGGTCACAGCTGGCTCTGCTTCTAGATTGGCACAGCCAGCTGTCAGTCACGCAGCTGGGCGGATTCTGGCACAATTGTCGGGATCCGCTTCAGCTGCGGCGTCTCAGTATACCGCGAGCTGAGCCTAGGGTGACGGGAGGACGCTAGTTTGTGTCCTCCCGTTACCCTAAGGAGAACTATGGGGAAAAGCCTTAACCCCATAGTTCTCCTTTAAGCTTTACATCTGCTAAACAAATATCTAATTGATTACATTTCCAGCTCCTTATCCCTGTTTTGATGGAGGTAGGGCATGTTACCGGATTAATTTCAATTATCTATACATTTGTTCGACCTTGCACAAGACCATGGGGGTGGAGGGGGATATTCCCTGTTTCCCCTTACTAGAACATTACTTTGTTCATTCTACTGATGAAGTATTAAAGTGTCACTAAACTCAGGAGTTAAATCTTAAAAACACATTCAAAAACTTCAACTATTAACTTAACAGAAATGTATCTTATTTGTGTATCGCTTGGCTGTAGATCCTCAAATCATCTCTGAATTGGTGCTGACAGTGTCCTGCCTTCTGGAGGGGGCTAGTTTTGTTCCCCATGGTCCCTGTGTGTGTTGTAAAGTAGTCTCCACTCTAAGCTCCCTCCTCTGATGGACTACAATGATGGACTACAATCTCAGTTTACAAATTGTATTGAGATTGTAGTCCAGCACGGGGGAAAGCTTGGAACAGTGGCTTGCAAGACACACAGGGACTTCTGTGACCATTTAAAAGTGGCAATCCAACTTTTTGGATTTCCCCCTTGTCTACTGTATAAATTGTAAAATATTGGTGATGGGATGCATTTTATGTGGGTGGGAAAGGAGGGGCAGCAAACACAGATAACCAGCTATAAGCCAAAGGACAGGATGGTCACTGATATGGATAACCAGGAACGAGCCAGAGGTCAGAATGGGCACGTTACCCAGGAACCAGCGGGTACACAGGAAATAATGGAAGATACAGGCTGGATAGCTGGAAGGTATACCAGGGACAGCTAGCTTGTAAAAGTGTTTCTTGGGCAGTGAGCTGTGAGTTGCACCAAGTTTAAATAAGGTGATCAATAGGAAGGAACCCATGATAGCACGGTGAGTATTGGTGAGATGGGGGAGAACGATGGGGGAACGCATTAAGTTTCTTTAAGGGACAGTACACATTTTTTGCAAACAAAAAAAACTTCTGCCCCCAGAAAAAATAAGGGGGTATCCAGCCCTCCCTTTATGTAAATAAGTACAGGTTACATAGTAGCCCTTGTTACTTATTTACAAAATAATTTGAGGAGGAAGATAGAAACAAAGATACTGTAAAAAAGAGTCCTTTTATATAAAAAATACACTTAACGGGTAATTCCATTTTAAAAATATAAAAATAAATTAAAAAAATGAATATAGCATATATAATGGTCGCACAGGCCATTTTGTAATGGGCCCCCCCCTTGTTAGCCTCCTATGTGATAGCAATAAAGTTAAGTCTAAAAAAAGTTTTAAAAATTAAAGTCACACAAAAAATGATTATAAAGTCCACAGAAACGCAAACACGCGTTGGATGCGCCTACGCGTGAAAATGACGATTGTGCGTTACATATCACCATGAGCATCGAATTGCAGCAATAATTCTAGGGTCATCAATCACTGTTAACACTAAATTGATTAGCAGTAAAAGCTTTTAAATCTTTTTTTTTTTACCTATGGCCAATTTTGGATATGGTGCTTTTTTTGAGATTCCACTGGTGCATGCAACTTTAAGGCTTAACATGGTCGGTATCTATTTACGCAACTTCATCAAAGAAATGTAGCAGAATACATAACAGAACGTAGAAAAGCTGTTTTTTCTTTTTTTTTCTTCTGAAATGATATAAAGATGTCAAGTTCATCATTTGGAAGCCAACCAACAAGATCCTTTCACAAGAAACTCTACAGACAGTTGAAACATTGCCCATTGAAATGGTAGATTATTTCATTAATCCGAAGACTATATTTCCATAAAATTAAAATTCCAAAAAAAATATTTCCTTCAATAACTCAGCAGTACATGTCTTTAATTGTTATATATATA
>NW_017308949.1:0-40877 GCF_000935625.1 Nanorana parkeri | reverse complement strand
TACAGGTGAAACTCGAATAATTAGAATATTGTGCAAAAGTAATGGCAGTAAGTGCTGCAAAAGGGGCCCAAACCAAGTACTGAGTACATATGCATGCTTGTACTTTTCAGAGGTCCGATATTGTTCTATGTACAATCCTTGTTTTATTGATTGCATGTAATATTCTAATTTTTTGAGGTTGAGGATTTGGGGTTCTTGGGGTTTTCATGAGCTGTAAGCCATAATCATCACAATTATGACAAATCACGGCTTGAACTATCTTGCTTTGCATGTAATGAGTCTATCTCATATATTAGTTTCACCTTTTAAGTTGCATTAGTGAAATAAATGAACTTTGCACGATATTCTAATTATTCGAGTTTCACCTGTACATAGTCTTGTAACACCACCAAAAACATACATGGTGTAGGAGGGCACATGATTTTTGGACATGAAGATAATAGTCGGGGAGATCCCCAGGCTCATATATTTCTACTAGCATCATCTATAATGCTCTAAATAATAATCCCTGGCTTCTGCCCGGTCACCTTGTTCTCCAAGTAGGCCCTTTCTATCCTGGTCCCCCCCCAAACTCCAAAATGCTACCACTCACCTCCAAATCATCCAATCCCAGTGCCTACCATCCTGACAAATATTCCTATACCCAACCCATGCCCATACACCTTACAACCATCGCAAGACTTTTGTCTTGCTATGGTCGTAAGCTAATTAAAAGCTTGTACGATCTGCCCATCTTGGACAGGCATATCGTACTTGCGATCATCGAAAGCCCGCCCCGCTGACAGGCGGGCTTTTCCGATGACCGCAATGCTAAACGGGCAGTGTGCGCGTGCGCACACCGGACCGTTCCGCAGTTGTCGAACGAGCAGGCTAGAAACCCGCCCACAATCGTACGATTCTCGGCGGGTTTTCTAGCATGCTGGTTCGACAAAAGACGTGCGACCGTACAGTAAAAACGGTTGCACGCCTTCCATACACCTTGCAATTATCGTACGATCGCGGGATTTCCCGCGATTATCGTACGATAATCGCAAGGTGTATGGGCACCTTTTAGTTCTATTATAATGTGTTCTATCTAAAATGCCTCTAGAGGGAGTACCGTATTTGACGGAGTATAAGACGGGTTTTGAGACCTTAAAACATTATGAATAGAAAGCCTGCCGTGATTGACTCAGCGGAAGACGGAGGACACAGCGGGGATCGTGGACAAGGTAAGAGACTGTAATCCCGAGTGTGGTACTGAAAATTAACCCCGAGCCACACTCGGGAATACTGCCATGGATGTTAGTGGGTGCATTTAAACATTATTTTGGGCTATACTCAACTTATACGACGAGTATAGCCCAAAACCTATATTTTAACACAAAAAGTAGGGGGCCGTCTTATACGCCGAGTCGTCTTGTACGCCGGCAAATACGGTAGCGTAGTTAGCATAGATCAGCTCCTGTTCATCTAGATGTTCAATAAATATGAACATTCATTTATTACAGGCTGATTTTCATAAGGAATCCTGTTCTCACTTGCACGTGGCCACTGAACATACACAGTCAGGTGACATTTCTTAATTATTTTCATTCTCTGAATCTAAATTGGTGTTTGCAGAAAACAAAAAACACTGTAACAATAGCTACTTAATGTAATTTTGTTATGACAGAAATTTGGGGGCAGCCATTGCAGACATCCTAAAATGTTTTAAATCACCGACCCAGAATAAGCATGTAGCAAGTAAAGTCACAGTGATGTCACAATTCCTGATATATAATTTTTTTGCAGTTCGGTGACTCAGAACATAATAAAGCCGGAGGATCAGCATTACAGCCAGGGTGCTAGGTTTTCAGAAGGAAGTCAGCAATGCAGCATACATGGTTTTCTGTAGCAGGAATTACAGGGATGATTGGTTACATACAGGGACGATCATCTGTCTCTAACCTCAGGTAACCGCTCCATGTGAAATTACGTTTGAACATGGGTAGACAGCTGCGGCTGCTGCCACTTTGTCTTTGCTTTGTACAGGCTGAAAGGTATCAGCCATTGGGATCCACTTGTGACATCTGCCACAAGAATATGCAGGTACACATGCATTGCTGAGTGTTGACTAGGTGTGTTACTGCGATGTGCAGCAATGTGAATGTGCATTTCCGCAATTAATTGGCCCTCAGTGATCATTCTAAAGGTGCCCATACACCTTACGATTATCGTACGATAACCGTATGCGATCGACTTTTCGTACGACAATCGTAACGTGTGAATGTAGTGCCCGACCGATAGCACTGTACAATCATACGACTTTTGACGGTCAAGCATGTTTGAAAACTTTGGTCGATCGTACGATGTTTGCATAGTTGGTGGCGTTTCAGTCCGTCAAAAGTCGTACGATTAACACTGCGCATACGAAAATGAATACGATCAATTACCGCAAGTCGTCCAGGTGTTTTTTTTTAACTACCCCTGATTGAACCTTGCGATAGTCGGGGCAGGATGGGGCCGTCGTACGAAAATTGTATGACGGTTTGATCATCGGACGAAAAGTTTTGTCCGATAATCGTAAGGTGTATGGGCACCTTTAGGGTTACCTCTTATGTTACAATCTGACCGTACCAACATTGTACAATCAACTTTACATTTACCAAAACTATGTAATATGAGGACCAACCTAATCTATCCAATCAATCTGTATCCAATCAGACAGGTCCTTCTACTACATAGCTGTTGGTAGATCTAAAGGAGATTGTACAATCAGACTGTAATGTGTATGGTGAGTCTCAAACTTTAATTGGTCATGGTTCATGTGATCGAGGGGTGAGGCAATGGTATGTCCTTTGCCAAAATATCTTTGAAGATTGGGAGGTAAGAGATCATCAGCTGTCTATTGTAGCTTATAGCAGCCTTTCTCAACCAGGGTGGCACCCTGGGGTGTTTTCTGGCTTTGTCAGGTGGGTCTTTATATTTTTGCTAAAGGGGGGACTCAGCTGAAGAGGGGCTCAAGATGTGAAGGGGGTTTCTGGTGTAATGGAGGGCTTTTGATGTGAAAGGAGGGACTCTGATGCAAAGAGGGGCTTATGATTTGAAGAGGGCTTCTGGTGTGAAAGGGGGATGATGTGAGAGAGATGATGTGAAGAGGGGGTGACTGAAGTGAAGAGGGGCTCCTGGTGTGAAAGGGGGGAGTCTGATGTGAACAGGGACACCTGATGTGAAGGGGGGTTTCTGGTGTAATGGGGGAGGGGCTTCTGATGTAAAAGGAGGGACTCTGATGAGAAGAGGGGCTCATGATGCACAGCGGGGCTAATGGTGTGGAAAGAGTGGGGGAGTCTGATGTAAAGAGGGGACAAGGGGGTGACTCTAAAGTGACAAGGGGCTAGTGATATGAAGGGATGGGGTGTGAGAATTAGGGTCCCCCTGGTAAAATCCATATCGGACTCCTAGGATAACAGTTTGATACGGATTTGGGGGGGCATGCATGTTTTTTACATTTTAGACTGGGGTGCCCTGGGAGTCATACTTTTAAAGAGTGCCATGACTGAAAAAAAATGCTGCCTTATAGTCATGGGCAATGCCTGGCAGTGTGGATCTATGTCCTGGCATGTCCCTTCTTTCTGCAAACCTTTTAACTTCAACACTCACCACTAGATGGCAACATAACGCTGCCACAAACCTATACCAGCTTTTTTTTATTGTGACTGTCAACGCACATGTTAGGAATAGGAAGTCCAGACAATAGGGGGGGGAAATATATATATATATATACATATGCTCTATTATATTGAAAAAATATTTGAAAACACTACTTTTAGGATGTAAAACAAAGCAATGAATATTTTCAAACATCCTCAATCTGCCTTTTTCTTTATAGATTTGTCTATATGTTCGCAATAACCTGCCCAGAGAAGAGCCTATCTATATTATGTAGAAATATTGGAAGGAGCTTACTAAGCTCCTGAAAATGAAATGACTTATATCCTTTACACCAATTCAGCAGGGGATAATTGCCTAGGCAGGAGATCGCTCCCAGTGGGCTATAATTTGAGAATCAATAGGGGGGTCATTTAAAGCTACGGTACTAAATAGTGTTCATCAGGAAAATGTGCATTTAAAGGAGCTGCTCATGGTACAAATCTTGTCTGCTCTCAGGCTTCTGCCTATACAAGGCAAACATTCTGCAGAGGATTATGGGCTGTATGTCTACAATGAAAGCCACAATGTATGGCTGCAGATATGAATGCTGCACGGCAAGACTGCAACCTATATCAGACAGTCACATTTACCTTCCATCAGTCTAGATCAGCCAGAAAAATGAGATTATTTCTGATTAATCCAGTTTGTACATTTAGCGTTCATGTGCACGGACATAACTAAATTACTGATCATCTACAAAGGATAATGCTGGCAGATCCTGTAATGGTGCGTAAAGTGCGTATAGATGTGTAACTGTACGCATGCGTAAAACGTCTGTAAAGTTCTCTTTCCATTCTGAGAACTCAACCCCAATAATTTAATGTGTGCATGAATGCATATCCTCATGTTTTGCACGCATTTACATGCGTCAACTCTTAAATTACTGATTTTTTTATTTTGCTTTTACTGATCTTTATGCATTATTATGATACAGGATTTATAGAGCGCCAACAGTTTGTGCAGCGCTTTACGATACAAGGAAGACATTACAGGTACAATACAATTCAGGACAAGATGGTAAGGAGGGCCCTGCCCCTGAGGGCTTACAATGAAAAAAGGTAACAGGATTTTACAAGTGACAGGTTTGCCAAAGCAAATATTTAATAATAATATAAGGAAACAGAAGTGACACAGAGCTGTATAGTACAAGTGTGGAGTGTACAGGATGCATGGCATTGTGTGTGCTGTGTATGCATTGTACAGTGTAAAGGGTGCATGGCATTGTGTGTGCTGTGTATACATGGTGCAGTGTACAGGATGCAGTGTACAGGATGCATGGCATTGTGTGTGCTGTGTATACATAGTGAAGTGTAAAGGATGCATGGCATTGTGTGTGAGTGTGTACATAGAGCAGTGTACAGGATGCATGGCATTATGTGTGAGTGTATACATAGAGCAGTGTACAGGATGCATGGGATTGTGTGTGCTGTGTATACATAGTGCAGTGTACAGGATGCATGGCATTGTGTGTGCTGTGTATACATGGTGCAGTGTAAAGGATGCATGGCATTGTGTGTGCTGTGTATACATGGTGCAGTGTAAAGGATGCATGGCATTGTGTGTGAGTGTATACATAGAACAGTGTGTGTGCTGAGTCTACATGGAGTGTCAGCTCCTCCTCCTCCAGCACTCGTCTCCAGCCCTCAGCGCTCCTCCTTGTGCCATAACACTCGGTGTGAATGAAGTCTGGCTCAGAGAGGCTCGGGCTCTCACTCTCATAGTACTCCTCTTGTGTGTCCTTGCCCCTCCTCCTGGATCAGCCGTCCATGTGTCCTGTACGAGGAGATCCCCGATCACACTGAGCGAGGAACCGGCGAACAAGGACGGCGAACCCCGCACACTGACATGATACCCTGTGACCTGGAGGTGAGTGCAGCCTGTCTGATCAGCCCGGTGTGCTAAGCGGAGATGGAAGCTGCAGGATGGGAACTTGGAAGGGGTTAGCTCAGCTCTCACACCGGATCCTCTGCTATTAGCTGTACATAGATAACATCGGGGTAGTTTGGACTTGTATGAGAAAAGGGAAGTTTAGGAAGGACAGCGTGGGGTATCAGAAGTCATCAGCATGGAATGCAGTATACTCGCATCAGTTACTGAGATGTGATGGCCATGTGATAAGGATGGCAGTGGTAGGTTCATTCATGTAGCCTTGCCATGTGATAAGGAAGGCAGTGGCATTGATGGCAATGGTAGGTACCCTTATGTCTTGTGGCATAGATGGTAGTGGTAGGTATCCTTATATCTAATGGCAGTGGTAGGTACCTTTTTATGTCTTGTGGCATTGCCATGTGATAATGATGGCAGTGGTAGGTACCCTAATGTCCTGTGGCATTGATGGCAGTGGTAGGTACCCTAATGTCCTGTGGCATTGCTTTCTGATAAGGATGGAAGTGATAGGTTCCCTAACATAGAATTGCCATGTGATAAGGATGGCAGTGGTAGGTAACCTGGTGTCTTGCAGAATTGATGGCAGTGGCGGGTACCCTAATGTTCTGTGGCATTGCCATGTGATTAGGATGGAAGTGATAGGTTCCCTAATATAGCATTGCCATGTGATAAGGATGGCCGTGGTAGGTAACCTGATGTCTTGTGGCATTGATGGCAGTGGTAGGTACCCTAATGTTCTGTGGCATTGCCATGTGATAAGAATGGAAGTGGTAGGCTCCCTAATATAGAATTGCCATGTGATAAGGATGGCAGTGGTAGGTGCCCTAATGTTCTGTGGCATTGCCGTGTGATAAGGATGGCAGTGGTAGGTGCCCTAATGTTCTGTGGCATTGCCGTGTGATAAGGATGGCAGTGGTAGGTGCCCTAATGTTCTGTGGCATTGCCATGTGATAAGGATGGCAGTGGTAGGCTCCCTAATATAGCATTGCCATGTGATAAGGATGGCAGTGGTAGGCTCCCTAATATAGCATTGCCATGTGATAAGGATGGCAGTGGTGGGTAACCTAATGTCTTGTGGCATTGATGGCAGTGGTAGGTTCCCTAATATCTTGTGTCATTGCCTTCTGATAAGGATCCTTACTGATCAATCCCTACACTTACAAGATATGACAATTGCTGGGTGCACACCAGAATTGCATGCACTGATGCCAGCTGCATTTAGGATTTCATCCAATAGACTTGAATGGCAAAATGCAGGTTTGTGCACCCACAACACTATAGTGTTGTTAACCATTCCTATTAAAACAATGTAGTTTGTTTTGCAAGTGAATGTGTAGGACAATGCCTGGTGGTAAGGCTGGTGTGAGCACTGGGTGACTGTCCCTGCACTGTAAACCCTAAAAGAAGGCTGAGTTTGTAATTGTTATGGTAACAGCGATGCGATTTAGGATTTGCCCATTGCTGTGTGTTTCCAGCATTGGGAGGAGCGACATTTGAATGGGAAGCGCTGTGTGTTCAGCCTGAGTGCTTATTATTGTTCCCATGCTCAGCTTTTCAGTACTGTGCGCCTCTCTGTGCTCCTAGAGAGCATAGTCACTGTGCCCAATGCTGCCATCCTGGAGGTATCAGCCAGCTCTCGAGTGCCAGCCTTTGTTTCCTACTTCTCAATGAAAAATCTACCTAAACGGTTCTTCAAAGCACCTTTATTTCCTAGTGACCATATTAATAAATGCTATTTTGCAGCAATATATTGATTTAGTACATAAGACGAATGGCAGTGTGCACTACTCATGATTAGTATATAGTCAGGACAGGGAAAGATGATTACTGATTGATTGTTGGGGTTACTTGGATTACTGTCCTTTATCAAATTGATCTTTTCCTCATTCAATAAATGTGTGCCATTCTGAGATACACAGAACCAAGATATAAGTAATAATTGATAAATGTGCGCACGTTGTCAGCTCTTGTGAACAGAGTCAGCCTACTTTTCATTTTAGGACCTGTACTGACTGAGGTTTGTGTGTATACTTTGCAAGGATGTGACTTTATTCATTCAGCAAATAATTATATTTATGATATTCAATAACAGTTACTGTAAGGAAGTGGTTTGTCAATATTTTAGTGAGATTCCTTTCATCTCATTGGAATGCGTAGCATTGTGCGGACCCGAGTGTGCTGGAGCTCATTGTTAAGTCATTTCATAGACACGGGTTTGGATACACCTAATGCGTCTTACACGTGCTGCATATTCAGCTGTCATGTTATGTTAGGCTAAAAGCGTGTTCCCACCATGGGCTTAGGCTCGGAGGAGTGGCTCGTACACAAGTGCATAGACTATGCTGGCTATGGGATGCAATCCTCATGCCTTTGTCTGGACAATGCGCAATATATGCCAGGGGTTGGTGAGCTGGACTACTGTACTGGCATGCTATTGAGCTATGCACATTATGGGTTGTGACTTATAATAGACTTGGGTGAAAACATAAGTTCCTGCTACATCAGTGAGAGTTATCAAACTGGAAGCGTGTGGTCACTTATTTCTCCCTGGTTTGATATAGAAATAGCATGGTGCCGTCTTATCTTGGTCCACACGTCTTGGCTACAGTGCAAGCTTAAGAAGTTAGGTGCTCTGGCTAGGCATTTGCTTCCTAATTACCAATAATACTTTAATTGCCAGCTTTATATATGACTGAGTGTCTAATGTGTATAGTCAGTGTTTATAGAATTCCCATATGCCTCTCTTTAACTTTTTGTTCATTAAATGTATCCATAAGGGTGCTGCAGCATGAACACTTTTTGTTGCCCATAGCAGCCACTTCCAACTTCTATTTTTAAACAATGGGTTTGAAAATGAACCAATCATTTTGATTAGTTGCTACGGGTTACAAAGAAAACACAGTTTTCATGCTGCCACCCAATCCAGCTGATTATGGTCAGAAGGTGAATACTGTATATGAATGTCCATTGGCACTCTACAATTACCCCTGGCCATCTGTTGCTTCTCTGCAACTTCTGTAGTCACCCTTGGGCCAGCCAGTCCAGCTGATCTCTTGTGTTGGATTTCCTCAGCTGATCACTATTGCTCTCCCAAGCTAAAGTTAGAGCTTGTTGTCCATTGAGCTGTGTTTTTTTGCCCAAGTATGGTGTAAATAGGGCACAGTTGGTTTCTGTGTGCCCTGTTCACACCATATGTGTGTGATGGTGTGCACAAAAATGTAGCACCATGGACATGAGGCTCAATTCACAAAGCCAACACACCAGGATAAAGATACTTTAAAAAAAAAGACAGTTATTTTAATTTTAATCCAATGAGATTTAAAAATGACAGTCACAAGACTAAAATAAAGATACTTATTCTTGTGTTAAAGCTTGGTGATCCGAGCCATGGTGTGAACAAGCCCGTAGTGCTTGTCTTGAAAATGTCCATGTAAATGTTAGTGCAATTAGAAAAGTAGCATGGACAGTACTCAACTGTGCAGCTATACAGGCACGCTTGGTCAATCTGCAATTGCTGGTTTATACCATGATTGTCATTTTTGTGTGTTGTTTTCAGACATCCTTGCCATATTTATGTGCAGAGTTGCAGCATTGTAAAGAGGTTACTTGTTCTGTGTCTGTACATTCTGTATCTGTATCAAGTTCCCCTACCTATCAAAGGAAGTTTTCTCATCTCCATTAAGGAAATGGGTTGTGAGATCATTTTCCTCCTTAAAGACTTTAATATGATGCGGGCTGCTGATTTTTGTTTCTTCCTCAAGTTTGATATGTTCTCTTTGAAGGTCGCTGACAACCTTTCAAAAGATGCCTTGAAGTCAGATACTCATGCACATTCCTCCTCCGCTACTTTGGTTATAAATCTTGACTCAGTCAGATACATTCCTCTATGTTACTGGGAAGGTGAAATGTTCTTTTTTTTGTGTTGGAATGAGATCACCTATATATACAGACCTTTGCTAGCCTGTACACTGACTTCAGGAGAACATATGCTGACAGCCTGGAGGAAAGCTGCGCTGAAGTAGCAGGCAGAGATTTGCTTTGTAGATGTAAAGTGCTGTGGAAAAATTGTGTTGTGTGGAATCTGTAAAAATGACCGGCATTGCATTCGTTCCTTCGAGATAAGACGTTGATGAATTCCCTTTATGTTCTTTCCAAAGATCTTGAGAACGCTGTCTGCTTCAGACAGCTGTGTGTGGTGTCAGTTATAAAGGCGGAATGACATTTGATTAGTTAAACACACATTTGCAATTTGAAGGAACCTCCAGCACTTCCTGTTTGTATAGCTTACCATGTGTCATTAAATCCTATGTGGCTGTGATTGGCATCCCAGGGCTCTCTGTTGGAAACTTACAAGTGCCAGAATGCCCTACTGGTTATGTATTTCAAGTATGTTTGAAGTGTTTGAAGTGTACAGATGGTTGAAATTGGTTTTATAGTAGCAGACTGGCCATCTTCAGGTGTAATACAGACTATAACATGTCATTTTATTGTGGAAAAAGATTTTGAGGGTAGTTATTATTATTATTATTATACAGGTTTTATATAGCGCCAACAGCAGACATTACAATAACAATACAATTCAAGACAAGATGGTGAGGTGGGTCCTGCCCCTGAGGGCTTACAATCTAAAAGGGAGGGGGAAGTGATACATGAGGAGGGAAAGTTGACAACTGTGTGCTGCTGCTATGTTTTGCCAACAACAACAACAAAAAATGTTGCTCCTGGTCCTTAGTTGATATTATTGTTCAGTAAATGTGATTTTAACAGGATTACATAGAGGCTGGCATGATATATTGATACTGGTGTACTCAGGGCCATCCCTATAATGAGGTAGCCTGAGGTGGTTGCCTTAGGCATCTCATTAGGGGGAGGGGCGGCAGAAAAGCGGCCACAGCGTTCTAGGTTGCAAAGAGATCTTAGCTTTTAGCAACTTGTGTCTGGCTTTGCGCCCAGCGCACTGATGTCACCGTTTGCCAAGACCTGAGTGGGGCATTCTGGCTTGCACCCCACTAAGCTTCTGGCAACCAATGGGATTGGTGATCCTTCTCCATTTCTTGAGTTGGATCCCGCCCTGCTCACTGATGCCACTGGTTGCCAGGAGCTTGGTGTATCTTGTCTTATGCATTTCTTCCAGGTCTGTGCAGTAATCTGGTGTGATACTTAGCCTCTGTACACGAGCTTCCTGTAATAAAGACCAGTCATTGCTGCTCTCTCTCCTTGTGCAGAGTGACTGGTCTTGTCTCCGCCCCCTCCTGTAGTTTTCTGCACGTAGCCTGTAGTAGGAAGTGCCTGCTTTTTTTTTTTTCATGCAAAATCTGTTTGCATGACGACTGACCGACTGTACCGAATTGCAGGTTTTCCTTTTGTTAATAGAACAACCTGGGCATTTTATCAGCACAGTGTCACTTTCTATGTCAAGACATACCTGTAATAGAAGTGGCTGTATAATTAAATATAATAATAATAAATAAATATAATTAATGAAGTATGAGCCAGTGGGAGAAACCACTGCATGTGATGGGGGAAACAGGAATTTGACTCCCCTAGCTAGTTGACTCCTTGCATTGCTTGCCAAAATGGCTCCAAGTTTTCTTATGTTCCCATGAGCCTAGATTATGTAGATCACATGGGTTGGGTTACCAGGAACATTGTAGGTGTTTCCCGTCACTAAGACTGCAGAGTCTCCAGTTTCCAGTCACACAGATGCTCTCTGGCAGACAAGAATATCATGCATGTGTCTGATCAGATCATTCTTGGATACAGTGGACTACTTTGAGGATAGGTTGACTTGAGAATCCCTGTTGATGTGTGAATAACATACCATACCAATACCATCTCATTAAACTGATCCGCCATTTGTAAAATTGGTAACCCACTGATCTAGTAGATATCTATATTTTTCACATCAAAGTGTAATATTCATTGCTTTCTGTAATGTGAATGCCTTTGTTTTGGTTTTATGGATTTTTTTTTTTAAACATATTGTCCTAATTAGAAAATGTGGTCTGATTTCCCTCTATGGGCTGTATTTAAAATAGCTCCTTCTGGCATGTAGACTGTTACATGAGCACTTTGAGGTACAGACAGTAAGATGTTTAGCCGTTGTAAATCACTCGGCTGACCTTTCTAATGACAGATTAGAAAAGAGTCTTCTGAAGGAAGTGTCCAAACCTTTCTTTCTTTGAGTGCGGTGGTTTACAATGACATGAGTTGTATAAATTAATGAAGTAGGGATGTGTACTTTGGGATAGTAAACGTTGGAGCTACACGTGTTTGCTGCCAAGCGTTCCGACTCTATGCCGCTATTTGCCTGGCTGAGTTAGATACTTGTAAAAAACTTTGGTGTTCCATCCTTGCAACCTACAGCTTTCATAGTGTAGAGCTGAGATCAGTAATCCACCTTTCAGCACATGCAGGTGTACAGCGTACATACACTCTTTTATCACATGAATAAAATATGTTTTCATGTTATGAGCATGATGTTTGCATGTTGACATGTGTAGAATGGCTCATAGGACTGTCATAGATGGAGGTTTTAGGGGTAAGAAACATTCTGTTCTGCTGATTTATGGTCTACCATGGATCTCTGTGAGGTGGCGGAACTGGTTCTGCTAGACTGTCAAGGTAGTGGGAGATATTTTGAAGAAAGTCACACATATATATTGTAGAACTATCACAGCGAAAGTACAAAGCATTGAAACAATAACAAAGTACTAAAAATAGATCAGTATAGTGTTCCGTACACTAACAGCTTTTTTTTACATTTCAGACCATTGATACAATAATAATAAACTTTTGTTATGAATGGGGCTGTGTTGCCCGCTTTTTAAAATGCAGCCCCAATGCCAATTTAATTTGCCTCATCACGAATGGGCTCCGTTCACACCACCATGTTGCAGTGTTATAAAAGTACTGTACCCACTACTTTTCTTCAACACAGCGGGCCATGATGTGCTACAACCATACATAGGAGTTAATTAAATGTCACTCGGGACATTGTGTTTAGAGATAAGCCACTTTAAGATGGTGGTCATTGAAATGGTTATGTTTAATACACTAAATGTTGTTAATAGAAAAACCTGGGCATTTTATCAGCACAGTGCCACGTTCTATGTTAAGACATACCTGTAATAGAAGTGGCTGTATAGTAACCTTTACGGCAGGCCATTTTTTTATATTCTACCTCCTTTGTTTCTCAAGTATTCAGCTAGTCAGATGGGTTGAATACCTGTTTTCCCCGTGGCTTGCAATGGTTGCTACCACCGGCTTGTATGTTCTATAGTGAAGCCTGAGCCAGTGGGAAAGCCATTGCGTGTGATGAAGGAATTTGACTCCTCTAGCTAGCTGAATAGTTGCATTGCTTGCCAAAATGGCTGTAAGTTTCCTTATGTTCCCTCAAACCTAGATCAGGTAGATCACATGGTTAGGGTTACCAGGAACATTGTAGGTGTTTCCCATGCAGAGTCTCCAGTTTCCAGTCATACAGATGCTCTCTGGTAGACAAGAGGATCAGCAGGAAACAATACTGTGCAGCACTACTAAACAGGAAGCAGGGTCAACATACACTATATTAACAAAAGTATTGGGATGCCTGCCTTTACACGCACATGAACTTTAATGGCATCCCAGTCTTAGTCCGTAGGGTTCAATATTGAGTTGGCCCACCCTTTGCATCTATAACAGCTCCAACTCTTCTGGGAAGGCGTCCACAAGGTTTGGGGGTGTGTCTATGGGAATGTTTGACCATTTACTGATGTTGGACGAGAAAGCTTGGCTCGCAGCCTCCGCTATAATTCATCTCAAAGGTGTTCAATCGGGTTGAGGTCAGGACTCTGTGAAGGCCAGTCAAGTTCCCCCACCCCAAACTTGCTCATCCATGTCTTTTATGGACCTGCACTGGTGCGTAGTCATGTTGGAACAGGAAGGGGTCATCCCCAAACTGTTCCCACAAAGTTGGGAGCCTGAAATTGTCCAAAATGTCTTGGTATGCTGATGCCTTAAGAGTTCCCTTCACTGGAACTAAGGGGCCAAGCCCAACCCCACACCATAATCCCCCCTCCACCAAACTTTAGACTTGGCACAATGCAGGCAGGCATGTACCGTTCTCCTGGCAACCGCCTAACGCAGACACGTCCATCAGATTGCCAGACAGAGAACCGTGATTTGTCACTCCAGAGAACACATCTCCACTTCTCTAGAGTCCAGTGGCGGCGTGCTTTACACCACTGTATCCAATGCTTTGCATTGCACTTGGTGATGTAAGGCTTGGATGCAGCTGCTCGGCCATGGAAACCCATTCCATGAAGCTCTCTACGCACTGTTGTGCCAATCTGAAGACCACACAAAGTTTGGAGGTCTGTAGCTATTGACTCTGCAGACAGTTGGCGACCTCTGCACACTGTGCGCTTCAGCATGCGCTGACCCCGCTCTGTCATTTTACGTGGCCTACCAGTTCGTGGCTGAGTTGCTGTTGTTCCCAGTTGCTTCCACTTTGTTATAATACCATTAACAGTTGACCGTGGAATATTTAGTAGCAAGGAAATTTCACAGAACGCCTGAATCCAATGATTTGGAGGGGTGTCCTAATACTTTTGGTAATATAGTGTATGTAATTTCTAACTATGGCTGTACCACGCAAATACTGCATATAACTACAAACTATACATAGAAACAAGTGTTTGATAAATTAACATATGATAAAATTATATAAATGAGCTGATCTCTTTCACATGTATTTCTAACTACAGTTCCTCTGTAAGATGAAGCTGACATTTCATTTACATAATATAATGAATGTGTTTTAAGATTTTTGTAATACAGAGGATTTTTTGAGTGATTTGATAATTAGTATGTCTTTACAGCTACTTGTCACGTTTGAAAGTGTTTCATTCACTGACAGAGGTTTGAACTTCTATCATATATATATATATTAAAGCAATGAATTACTGCATTGAGGTCAAGAAATGTGCTGTATACAATGACTAATCATACATTTGTTGCTTTTTTTTTCTCCCTATAGGAGTCAAGATGTCAGTCAGCATACATGAGAACCGTAAATCCAGAGCCAGTACTGGCTCTATGAACATCTATCTGTTTCACAAGTCTTCATATGCTGACAATGTACTTACTCATCTCAATCTGTTGCGACAGCAATGCCTCTTCACCGATGTCCTCTTGCTGGCGGGAAACAGGTCTTTCCCTTGCCATCGAGCTGTCCTGGCTGCTTGCAGCCGTTATTTTGAAGCCATGTTCAGTGGTGGTCTTAAAGAAAGCCAAGCCAATGAGGTAAACTTCCACAATGCTGTCCACCCAGAAGTCCTAGAGCTTCTATTGGATTATGCATACTCTTCCAGAGTCATCATCAATGAAGAAAATGCTGAATCTCTTCTGGAAGCAGGAGATATGTTGGAGTTTGAGGACATCAGAGATGCTTGTGCAGATTTCTTGGAGAAAAACCTTTATCCCACCAACTGCTTAGGCATGCTTCTCCTCTCCGATGCTCACCAGTGCACTAAGCTTTATGAACTGTCTTGGAGAATGTGCCTTACCAACTTTCAAACCATCTGCAAAACCGAAGACTTTCTCCAACTGCCCAAAGAACTGGTGGTACAGCTCTTATGCCATGAAGAACTGGAAACTGAAGACGAAAGGATGGTGTATGAATCTGCAATGAACTGGATTAACTATGATCTGAATAAGCGACACTGTTACCTTCCCGAGCTACTTCAAACTGTACGATTGGCTCTTCTGCCAGCCATATATCTAATGGAAAATGTAGCAATGGAAGAGCTTATCATTAAGCAGAAAAAAAGCAAAGAACTGGTAGAAGAAGCCATTCGGTGTAAATTAAAAATATTACAAAATGATGGCGTGGTGACCAGTATGTGTGCTAAGCCTCGTAAAACTGGTCATGCTCTGTTTCTTCTGGGAGGACAGACTTTTATGTGTGATAAATTATACCTCGTTGACCAGAAGGCAAAGGAGATCATACCTAAGGCAGATATCCCAAGCCCACGCAAAGAATTCAGTGCATGTGCAATCGGTTGCAAAGTGTACATCACTGGAGGCAGGGGTTCTGAAAACGGTGTCTCCAAAGATGTTTGGGTTTATGACACTCTTCATGAGGAGTGGTCAAAGGCCGCTCCAATGCTTGTTGCACGGTTTGGCCATGGCTCTGCTGAACTGAAACACAGTTTGTATGTAGTAGGGGGACACACTGCAGCCACAGGCTGTCTTCCCGCCTCTCCATCTGTGTCCCTAAAACAAGTGGAGCAGTATGACCCAGCAACCAACAAGTGGACAATGGTCGCTCCTCTTCGAGAAGGTGTCAGCAATGCAGCTGTGGTCAGTGCAAAGCTGAAGTTGTTTGCATTTGGTGGGACCAGTGTTAGCCATGACAAGTTGCCCAAGGTCCAGTGCTATGATCCTTCTGAAAACAGATGGACTGTACCAGCTACTTGCCCACAGCCCTGGCGCTACACGGCAGCAGCTGTTTTGGGAACCCAAATCTTCATCATGGGGGGAGATACAGAGTTCTCAGCCTGTTCAGCCTATAAATTCAACAGCGAAACGTATCAGTGGACTAAAGCTGGAGATGTTACGGCCAAGAGAATGAGCTGTCATGCTGTAGCATCTGGCAATAAACTGTTTGTGGTTGGAGGCTATTTTGGAATTCAGAGGTGCAAAACATTGGACTGTTATGATCCAACACTTGATGCGTGGAATAGCATAACTACAGTACCTTATTCTCTTATCCCAACGGCATTTGTCAGCACGTGGAAACATCTGCCGTCCTAAAGCACTGCACACTGGCATGGTAAGTTTCAGTTTAGGAATGTGTCCTTATGCCAGCGAGTATAGTTTATGCTGAAATTTGCTTCATTGTGTGTAGAGAAGAACCCATCCCAGCCTGTAGGTTACTTTAACTTTCACATCACAGTCTAGAATTCAATATTGCAACTGATCTTGTTATTTGCTGTACATACAATCTGGTAAGATGCAGATAAATATGTTTTAAATACTAAATGTGTGTCCTGATTCCAAACTTTTAGGATTGCATGTGACTTCATCATAAAACACCTTCATGTAACATGAAGCAGGAGGAGGCTAGACAGGAGAGAACTAACAGCGAATACAGAAGTACTTTACCTTATAACCTCTCATGAAATACCTGTACTGGCAACTTCTTTCAGTAGGTGCTAACTCCCTGTTATGTTGATCCCTCAGATGTGATCTTGAACAGTTATAACCAGTGAAGTTCAAACTCCTTGCTGATGAGTGCAAAGTCGAACCAACCACAAAACAATCTAGGCAGGAACGTAGGGCCCGGTGCATATCCTGGGGGACCAGCTACCACTTTTTTGCATTTGCAGATAACCAAGTAGATGACACAATTGGTCAAAGCTGTGTACCTGGCTGTCCCTTTTATAAGGGAGGCATTTAGTGTTTACTACCTCATCGAAGGACCCATTTTGCATTTAAAGCTTTGGGCACAAAAACGTTCATTTAAATATATTCATCAATAGCCAAAAAGACTATAACTCCAATTTCTGTGCTCCAAATGCCTTTACAAACCTAGCCATTACCGTAAAAAAGTAGCAGTGACATCATGACTGTGCTTCATGTAACCTGAGCAGAGCTGTGAGAGGGGCTCAGCAGGTCCACCCAGTACAGCCTGCCTACAGAAAGGGGCGGAGACAAGACCAGTCGCTCTGCACAGAGAGAGCAGCAGTGACTGGTCTTTGTTATAAGAAGTACCTGCAGGGAAGTAAAGTGTCACACTTTTTTCCCCTCTTCTTTGTATCTCTGTAGGTTGGACTCGATGGACGTGTGCCTTTATTCAACCTGACTAACTATGTAACTGGATTACTGCACAGATCTGGAAGAAATACACAATGCACATCAAAAATCCAAGCAAGAATACACAAGCCATTTGCATTTAGACAATATTTCCTTATCCTGGACCAAGTATTTTAAATGCTTACTGGCAGTGTTTTTTTTTAACTTGCTAGAAAATCTGACTACACCATTGTAGTCGTCTCCTCTTCTTGGAGTGTCTGTTACACTCTGTACTGGCCCAGCTCTTGCACCCCTCCCTTCACCTACCTGCATAACCTTTATGTAGCAACCAGAAATGAGCAAAGGGGAATACTATAGCGTGTCACTTGAGTGACAGCTCTGAGTCTGCTGGTGCTGCTGATTTCACATCCAAGATGGCAGTGCTCAGCAAAAGTCTCAGGGCTTTTGGATGTCTACATAAGGGAGACATTTACAAAGTAATACCAGTTATGGAATAGCTTAAATGCACAAATGGGAAGATTTTTGTTGAAATTTATGGTCTCTTTAAATGTACCTCAAACACTTGGACTGGATGACTCTCTTAGGCAGTTGGTGCCATATTTTGTTTGTAGTGAAACAAATACTGACATCTATTTAGACCATGTTAACCTGCAGAACAAGTGAGCACTACCCACATTCTTTTACAAAGGGTTTGTACTGGGAACACTTATACAGTACATACTTCTATTTCCATGTCATGTGTGCTCTGTCTCCTGCTCAGGGCTGCTTATAACAATAAAATAGGTTGTAAGAGTCGAACCATTGGTCTTTTTGTAAACTTCAGATAATATTTTTTTTCCTTGTGATGCTACCAGAGAAAAATCACATACCTCATCTCTTTTTTTCAGAGCCCTTAAGCCTCACATTAAAGGAGAACTATGATTTGCCCTTAAGCCTCATTTATATGGGTGGTGGATTGTTCTCAGAGGGCGGTAGAGCAGCAGCTTCCAGACGTTCAGTAGGTGCTCCTGAACGCACCTCATCTCTTTTTTTCAGAGCCCTTAAGCCTCACATTAAAGGAGAACTATGATTTGCCATTAAGCCTCATTTACATGGGTGGTGGATTGTTCTCAGAGGGCGGTAGAGCAGCAGCTTCCAGACGTTCAGTAGGTGCTCCTGAACGCCATTTCGTTTTTTTCTTTTTATCCCAATTTTTGTATATCCCACTGGGGATTTTGAATTGCAATACTTGCCCATGCAGTTGCGGTCTGGTCCCATTGATTGCAATGGTGTGTTTGGTAAGCGGCACCGCAAGCCGACCTGTGACCATGAGACTGTCACAGGTCGGCTCAGTAGACCGGGTTCCCTCACCTCTCGATCCTGTCACGGCCCTCTGCAGTGACGGGGGGAGGGGCTGGATTCCCCTCTCCCCGCTCCGATCTGCCAGCGCTGACTGGCGGAACGGACGGGGGAGGGGGCGGGTACAGCTGGCTCTGCCTCTAGATAGGCAGAGCCAGCTGTCACTCACGCAGCTGGGCGGATCCCGTCATCTAAGTCGGGATCCGCTCCAGGTGCGGCGTCTCAGTATACCGCGAGCTGTAGCTCGCGGTATACTGAGCTTAGGGTAACGGGAGGACGCTAGTTCGTGTCCTCCCGTTACCCCAAGGAGAACTATGGGGAAAAACACTGACCCCATAGTTCTCCTTTTAAAGGCTGCCATATACATTCCAGTGATCAGAAAGGCTTTCCAGCATGTTTCATTCCTGCTCCCATAGACAAATCTCAGTATCTGCTGAGGATCCTTAGACAATATGAAATATGGGGTTCTAGGAGAACCAACTATGGTATCATACAATGTTTTTTCATTCAAGAAAACATTTTCAGAGAACATATGGAGGCAGCCATTGCTGTCTTCCTAAAAATGCAAGATGACTGGCTATTATGCTGACCTAGGGGCTTCAATATTTTACCAGTCACTCACTTAGAACCAGTATGCAAATCAGCAAAATTCAGAGTGAGGTCAGAAATTCTTCTTTGTTCCGGGCCATTGCCTGTAAGTTTTGAAGCAGGGGGAATAACGTCAAGACTAGGCAACTAGCATTTCCAGCACATGAGGTCAGCAGTCAGTTTCCTTGTTTCTGTTGCAACAGGTTTCCTTTAAGACAAATGAAAGACAAACTAACAGAAGCTCAGAGGGAGAACAAGCTCGCCTCAAATTAGTTTCACATTGCAGGGCTCTCCTCACCATACTTCAGTGTCCCTAACTGAGGAGAAGTTACACAGTGACGCAACCCGTCCTTTATGCTCTGTTGTTTCACCAAATAGCCCTTTATCACAAATATGCTAAGCGTTTCAACCAGCCACACATTTCCGATCCCTTGTAGATAGTGTCAACAAAAGGAGAGACATCTCAATCTCTTGGCATCGATAGTGGTTATCTGGTGTCCCTTGTGTTCTGGATAACTCTTCTGTTACTCATTTCCCTGGCACATGACTGCCCTCTGCACAGCGGAATGTGCGCGGCTGTGCTGGGAAACTATGTTTGCTCTGGTTTCACCTCTAGGGACAGGTGTGGTCTCATGCTTGTGCAGTTAGTATGTGGTCCAGGAATGCCGACCTGTAGTGCCAGTTGAGTCACTGCTAAGCATCTGCTCTCTGTAACTGTATGAAGAGCAGGTAACGTCATTAATGCTACTTGATAGTTCTGTCTAGTAATCTAGAGGGTTTGGGATGCGGTTACTGCATCTAGAGCACATGATCTGTAGATTATGCAGCCAGGAGTGTAAATGATTATACAATAACTTCCTCTGTCCTTATCTAACTTCTACTTTTAGCTGCCTAAATAATCCAAACACTCGATTTAACGGTGTGCAAGGCTTGTTCACATAGGCATTAAAAACAGGCGGTTAATTCCCATTTTTGGCGCCCACCCAAAATAGTGATTGCCGAGGCTTGTACACATGATGCAGCATATACTAAACAGCATGTCGCCTTTGGCATGCGGTGCCGCTTACCAAACACACCATTGCAATCAATGGGACCAGACCGCAACTGCATGGGCAAGTATTGCAATTCAAAATCCCCAGTGGGATATACAAAAATTGGGATAAAAAGAAAAAAACGAAATGGCGTTCAGGAGCACCTACTGAACGTCTGGAAGCTGCTGCTCTACCGCCCTCTGAGAACAATCCACCACCCATGTAAATGAGGCTTAAGGGCAAATCTGTCAAACATATTCTGACCCCTTGGTTGTAGAAGCAAATTGTAGACTCTTCCATTGTCATAGGGAGATGTAATGATCCCTATCCAGCATCCTGGCACTTTTGAATTCGCCACAGAAGTCTCAGGTCCAGAGCCCCATATCACCATAATCAGTCCATACAGCAACAGATCTTACATCTTAACTAAAATAATATTTTCTAAATCTGGTGGCTAAATACCAGGAGACAAGGGAAACAGGCGGGTGTCTGTTCCATGTGTTGGTAGATTTAGTTGCCATATAAACCTAACTCAGCAGTATTGTATGCTGCTTATTTATAGAAGTTGTTTTTACCCACATACAATGGGCGGATTTTGGCAGATAACTAAGTATGAAGGCAGTAAATTAATTGGGTAATTATTGTATAGATAGCCACTAGTAATGTTACCATTACCTATCATGTCACGCAGCTAGGTCCGAAGTAACTTTTGCTTTCTTTGACTGTGGCTGATCCATTCTGAATCACAGCGGAGAAATGTACATCTTTCCAGGGCTGTGCACTGCACACTTCCAGGCATGTGCTGGCAGGGAAATGTCAGAGCTGGCAGATTGCAATCATGGAGCCAGACACTAGAAGTTTTCCAGAATGTCGATTGGCAGGGCCTGTGACATTTTCGTTCAGAACTGTGAACGATGTGGGTTATATAAGGAGAAAGGGAGGGGACAGCTAGGCACTCTTGTTCAGACAATTCTACATTTCTGCCCAAATATATCAAGCATGGGAAGTCACACCCTAGAAGTAAGACATTAACACACTATATGCTTTATTGTGTGCCAAAGTGCTGAGTAAAGGAAATGAGAAAGAGAGTACACACAAAATAGTGGAACACCTAATTATGGTTTTCGGCTTCTTCAACCTGAACCGTTATATACTATATACAACTATCTTTCTGTGTGTGTGTGTGTATATATGTATGTATGTATGTATGTATGTATGTATATATATATATATATATATATATATATCACACACACATCTGTATCATTATTAAATGCTTCAAGTTTTCTCAGACATGTGGATGGAACCCATCAAAAGTCAACCCTATTGGGTAGCATGCATATATGGTGGTGCCAGAGGACTTTGTGACAACTGTATAGTACATGCTGTTCATTTACTATCTCTTGCGAGCAAATCCCTGATCAGACCCTGAATAACCATTAGTGAGATATGTTTTTCAAAATACTACATTTTACTTAAATGATATGTAATAATCACATGAATATTCCAAGAAAAAGACATGTGATGATCATGGTCTAATCCAACCAGGTCTGTTTGCTGGTCGGCACTCTCAAATCCTAGCAAATAATCCTGGGCGATTGTTCATGAAGACTATTGTTTGTGGCCAATTACAATAAGACCATGGCTGGGGGTTGTCTGCTGAGCACATCGACATGCATGCTCTTGCAAAGATTCCTGGTTGGGTTCCATGTACACACCATCTTTACATTAGCACCCTTGCAGGTTTTTTTCTTTTTTATCAGTCTGTAGTTTTTCTTTCCTTGTCCCAATGCTGTAATGACACAATTATTATATGACCTTTTGTATTTATTGTTCCTTGAATGTGTCAGACATCTGGCAGATATACAGCCTCCCAATAGCCATGCCTAGCAGCCGAGCTTGCTGGTATATTGGCAGCTTTAGATGAACAAGTCTAATGGAATATAGTGTAATATAAAATCTGGGCAATGGCAGATGGCTAATCTCATTTAGTATCTTCTAATACAATTATGTCTTCATGATGTGGGATCAATGTAATGTATATAGTGGAATCAAGCATCTGCTTTATTGCTGAAGACTAAGATAACAGTTGTATTCTTTTTGTTTTCTGTGCAGGACCTCAGCTGTGAAGATTTAAGCCAGCTTTTACGTGAAGATGACTTAAAAGACTTGCTCTACACTAAAGATGTTTGGCTTGCCACTTGTACAGAACCATTTTGCAGCTGGGACTCTCTGGCTGCAGAAGGGTTATTGTCTTTCGGGACAAAGAGGATAGAAATCTCATTCTACAACTATCAGTATTAACCCGATTACTCACCAGAAGCTGAGCACCAACCTTTTTCTGGTTTTGCATTTGAGAACACTGAGACAATTTAATAAGACGGACATAGCTGGAATCCACCTGGACTGGAGAGTTTATCATTGCAATCCAAAGCGGCTGGAAATGTCAGCACCAGCTGCGGGGGGAAAGCCAGGAACTCCACGGAGGAAAGACGTCATGTCTTATAGAATTCTAACAGCCAGTCGCTTAACATTAGACCGCACAATGGGCAGTGCCATCGGCATATTCTAATCTCTCAGTTTAATGCATTCTCCATGTTAAACATTGTGAAAGCCACAGCTGTAATTTAGCCAGAAGTAAAAAAAACTGTGAACAAACATTGGATGTCTTACTATCCACAATGCATCGCCATTTCAACTGCCTATTTATATATGACTTTCTTATTACATTCCCAGTTGTGTCTATTTATTGTCCTGTGCTGTGTGCATGCTGATACAATGCTTGTAGTTGTATTGACATGTGAAAGGCCCGGCTGAATGTATATTTAGAGCTTGCAACAATTTCTTCTTCAAAACAGTGTATTTAGCTACCTGCTTGCAGCATTGCAAACTGTCTTTTGTGATTAACCCTTTCACTGTGATGTAGATGTCTGTGACTGTGAAATGCTCTCTAAGTAGAAGACTGTACTCATCATGAAAAGACATTTTCTGGCCTTTTGGTAGCGTGGTGTGACAACAAATACAACTTGATATCTATGGGGCAAGAAGATGACATTATTTAGATACACATCTTCTGGTACATATTAGACCCAATGGTTTTACCACATGAAAGTGTGAGTATGTATAGTCCAAAGTCTTTTTTTAAAATTTTGGATAGAGTAAGGAAGTGATAACAGCTCTACTGGGTTCAATGTTGCTATCTGTGTCCCACTGGGGGGTTTCCCTTGCTTCCGGTCTTGGAGACCTAACAGGAAATCAGAGGAAATCTCCCCAAAGTGAGAAGAATTCCCATCTTTGACGGCCATCACCAAAACCTTTGTCCCACTTGGATGATTTACTTTCAGTCTCCGTGACAGTGGTCACCAGGACAAATAGGTGAATCACCTGAGCTGGGACACAAATGGCAATTGATTTTTAGGCAGATGATCTAACCCATTCCCAATCTATCTAAAACTAAAGAAAAAGTTTCGCCCTTACACACACTTTATGGACTTAATGTGATAGAGGTGGAACACCTTCATAAGCCTTGAGGTTAATTTTTTATGTATTATAGCAGCATTTGTGCAGTACAGCTTAAGTGTTAGTGTATTACCTGCTCTATCAAGTGAACGGCCTCTAAACCATATTTCACTGTGCTCAGTTATTAACACAGCCATGAATGTGTTTCATTCTTAATAGAACCCTTTTAATACTAGTGGTTAAACCACCCATGGAACATGTAGTAGAGAAAACATGAACCCTAGCTTATTGTTGCAGACCCGTAAAACCTATTTTAGGTTGCCCCTCTTGTCTTATATAATAGAAATATTCTGAGAAGCGACACGATCCGTGTGGAGTGATTTTTTTTCCAGTGTTTGGTTTCTGTAATTGAAGTATGCGATGCCTAGCTGGGCCTCTCGCTCACAGCAATATTCATTGTGACTATTCACAATCAGCCTTCTAGATCCCTAACAGGCCGTGTGTCACAGCTGCTGCCTCTGATTCTTGCTCTCCAGGCACAAACACTGCTGGGCTCTGTGATGAAGGAGTCATGACAATGATTATTAGTAGGGATTAGGTGACGAGAGCGGGCTCCATACAAATGCATTGTAGATAGCCTTTAGTTGAAGTTATTAAAGGCAAGACGACAGGAACCAGTACATGTATTATTATGAATGTGGACATACCCGAAAAGTTCACTTTATTTGTAATGAAGCGTACCCATGGAGAACAAATTCTTACTAAGGGAGTTGTACGAATGTCACCTAAAGAGACAAAAAATATGTGTCTGGAGTGATAATATAAGAAACAGCCCAACGTTTGTTTAGAGGATGGGAAATTGCATTTATTTTCATGGTGCGGTCAGTTTAAAGTGTATCTCTAGCCAAAACCTTCATTTTGGACAGAGTAGGTGAGGCTTAGAAGCCCTGATTTTTCTTTTTGTTTACTGACTGAGTTAGGAGATTTCCCTTCAATGCCTGTGCATGAAACAAAACAGGAAGTGAGAGGAAATATCTCCAAACTCAGGGACAGTTAGACAGGATATACACATTTCTATTTTTGGTAGAACTAAAAAAAAAATAGGAAAGATTCCTCCATCAATGCATTTCCTCCAAAGAAACTTTGATGGACAAACCCCCTGCTGTTTGCATTGCATTCTGACAATGGCCACCAGCCTCTGTCAGAATAGCCAAACGGAGCAATCAGCTGAATGGCTCCAAGATCCGTTCAACCGAGAATTTTCAAACCGGAAGCTGATCGAGAGAGGCCGGGCAGCGGCACCCATTGTGCGAATTTTGGCTGGTTCATCAGGAACCGGCTGAAATTCGTCCCGTGTATACCCTACTTTAGTTGTCACCAGAACAGGAGCCCCCAATGGAAGAGTTCCACTCTGTTCCTGATCCATCGACAATGAACATTTTGGATTTCCAATGTTTTCTGTGAATGGACACAAGGACAAATAGTGAGGGTGAATCTCAGAAAGATACCACAATAAAAACCTGTCAGAGGTTCTCACCACTTTAACTAAAGCTAGAAAAAAAAAACAACATACAGCTTTGCCTATAGATATCCTTTAACAGTTTGCCCATACAAATGCAGTATAATTCAACAATTGACCTGAATAATTTTGGCACCACCTGGCTCAACGAAAGTTCATTTTTCAATCCACTTTTGTTGAAGGAGCCAGTTAGGAAATTGTTGCTTGAACTGCAGCCAATGAGATGCAGTGACTGTTCGATGGAGTATTCAGCAGCCACGGGTCCTGTTGGCTGCTGAATACAATAACCGGCAGGGGAGATTCCTTCCTTCATTCACACTGTTAAGATGGATGGTGGAATTGACTGATTGCCCAGCAGGCTGAACGAGAGAAATCTGAAGGCGTGTGACCAGCTTTAGTGCATTCATACAAATGTTCCTGTTTCTTCCGGCTTAATAATTCTAGTATCTGTACTGCGAAAACTATTTTGTATCACACAAAGAAAAGCACATTTCGCCACCTTAGTATTTGTATCCTGCTGCTGTATGCCCTTCCCCGAGCTCCAGACTGGTTCGTACAGAAATGTCAGTTGCCTCCCATAAACTCAAGTTGCAATGCTGCAAAGGTAAAAATACATCTGTAAGGGAATCAGTGTAAAGGTCAAGATGAGCAGCAAAGAGAGCAATCGGCCTCTTCAATGGGAGCTGCCTGTGTAATCAGACCTGCTCTTTATTTACACATGGGGTAAAATAAGAAGCCGGGCAGGTCACTTTCTCAGGCCCACCCGCTCAGCAGGCCCTGCACCATTGGACTCTCTTCTCTTTATAACTGTTTGCACATAGTGTCCCATGTCCAGTGTTAACCTGTTCTCACCTGGAAGTTAACAAACAACCACGTCTTTGGTTCTTTTTTGCAGCTTGTTCTGTACTTGGTGTTGTCTTTTTGTAAAACTAATGTACAATGTCTGCTTGTTGAATCGGTAATGGCATCATCCAAAACTATTTATTTATTTATGGTAACCTTGCAGGTTTTGCCAAAGCCATTTGTTTTGTACGTCAATGACAAACAAACCTTTTTATTTTTCCTACTTGTTTCTCTTGTCTTTGTTGCGTTTCTCTTTTTCTCAAGTGAATTTGTGGTAAGAAAATAAAGTTGCACTGTTTGAATTTTCGCCATGCTCTTAAGTCTCTGTGCTTTTTAGTTTAAGGTTCCATAGCTTTTATGTCTTGATCTATACTGTTCTTATGGATGGGTTCATGAGTGCCAGGGATTTACACTGAAATGGATCCAATTTGACTTCAAAGGCTCGTCTCTTTATTATTATAACCTTATCGGGGAAGAGTGGTAACAGAAACTCCATGGGAAAAGATTCATATCTAAGGAAATTCACTTCTTTTTATCATTTAAGATTAGACAGATCTGTTCATTCTAAAAACATATGGGCTCAATAGGAGTCATCTCCATCAATATATTGTGACCTAGTTGTCCAGAAATCTGTCCTCAAGGGACATAAAATTAAACAGATCCTGGAAAGAATTTTCAGATCCTTCAAGAGTTTGATGTTGAAAGGCCAAATGTACCTTTTCCGCATTCTGTGCCCATAACGTATATCCCATGATGCCTTTTTATTTTCTTTATTATTACCGTACTAATTACCTTACTTTTCCCTTTGATACTTCATTTTTTTCTGTTCTTATTGATTACTCCTTTTATGTTTTCAAATGCCACCTGTTGCTATATGTACAGGGAAGGAAAACAGCCTCAAAAATATTCTTCTGCAACTATTTATAATAAAACTCGTATCAAATGGATTCAGGGTGGCAGAGCCTTCACGTGTTTCATACCTGACCCGACCACTTAAAGCTGAAGTCCAGACACATATAAAAGATACCACTTAATCCAGCTTTGTATCCATCAAGAATCTACATAATTACATTTGTTTTTGAATGCAAGTAGACTATTGCAATCCTCTATGCAAAAGAACACAAAAACATTTACATTTTAGGAATACAGAGGAGGCAGTCAATACTGATTTAGTAACTGTAAGTAAACCGGTCAAAAGAAATGTGCAGCAGCCATTATTGACCAACTTTGAAAAATGCTAGTTTTCCCGGCCATTATGCAAGCCCTTTGGCTTCGGTTCTATCTGATTTACTGGCCTGGAACACCCTTTAGGGCTTGTTCACACCATGTCCGGACCAGAACAGTTTTTGTCCGCACCTGAAATGCATCCCAAGGTATTCCTATGGTATTTCTGGGCTCTGTTCACATCAGTGCAGTTCGTTCCAGTGACGGGGGAAAAAACCGCTGCAGGCACTATTTTTTTCTGGAATGCATGTAAACGCACAGGAGTGCACCTGAAAGCCCATTTTAAGCTAAAGAAAAAAGCACCGGTACGTGCTAAAATGCACTGCGTTTGCAGATATGCTCCATATCTGGTCCAGACATGGTGTGAATATAGCCTCAGCCACCAGGGGGTGGGCAATTAATTTTCTCAAGGGGCCATAAGAGAAACTAAGACTGTTGTGGAGGATTGAACCAATAAGCTGAACTCGATATTCATTTTATTGCTTTATAAAAAAAGCAGTAATTTAAATGGTTTTGATAATGTCTCTATGAGAATACCCTCTTACATTGTTGGTCCCCTTTGAAGTGCCCCTTTAGATTACTGTCCCCATATACCTTAGTTTACTACTTTATTAGTAGGCTGGGAGGAGGAGCAGGCTGCAGGAGAGGATGGAAGAAGATACTTTTGGGTGCAGGGAACACATTTGACATCAATGGATGCAAGGACCGCCGCCCTAGCCATAACTGCAGCCATTTTGTTCGTTTGGATAGCTTAACGGAGCGTTATAACCCGTCAGCTTTTTTTTACCCTCTGTGTCTCATTGGGGAGATTTAACTTCCTGTCCAATAGCAAAAACAGGAAATGAGAGGAAATCCCTCCAAAGTTAGGTGGTCGGCAGAGTCATCAGAACTAGTGCCCCATTGAAGGATACCTTATTCATTCCTGTTCTAAGGACAACCCAAAATGGGGGATTTTCTTTCACTGTTATTGATAATGATCACCAGGACAAATGGAGGGAGTAGAAACTGGGGTTCTAATCCCTCTCCACTCTATCCAAAACTAAAAAAAATGAAGTTTTGGCTTCAGGTGCACTTTAAGATTCATACAGCTTTCACCCAGGATTCACACATGAATTCAATTAGGAAAAAATTGTGAATCTTGGGGGAAAGTTGTGTAAATCTTGGGTGAAAACATAAAGTGAATAGACAAGCTGATCACATTTATATGCAGTACATCCTCTAATACGCGGGTAGGTCAACTTCTGCCCTCTAGCTGTGGTGGAACTACAGATCCCATGAGGCCTTGAAGATTCTGCCAGCCACAGGCATGACTCCCAGAGGAGGAGGCATGATCGAATTTGTAGTTTCTAATAGCAAGAACCCCCCCACCTCGCCTCTATGCTGCCTTAAATATGTGTTTGCGCCCTCAGGGCTGCAGCTGAGCTTTCCGTCTGTAGGTTTCAAGCCCTGGAAGAACGGCTTGAGTCATTTACAAAACTCACATCGCTGGCAAGCGGCTGTGGTTGATGTGAAGAGAGGCTTTAATCATCAGCCCGAGATGGATGACTTACTTCTTAAGATCTGAGAGTGTGGTCTGTGCATCAAATGCATGCTTAACACACATTTTGAAACAACTCCATCAGATTTCTGTGAGGTTTTATCCTCATGTTACAGAATTCAAGCGATGGCGGCAGAAAAATAAGAAAAATTTAATGCTTGTGGCTGTTTTTCTATGCTACTTCTAGATTAATGAGGCAGCGGTCTGATCCATTGCCTCTATTATTGCTGTGTGTAGACTGAGGAGGGGGGAGGGATTCCTAGTGGGCCCCTTTGACTCTGTAAGGAACTTTCTGGGCTCATGCTTAGTGAACTGATGTGGGAATTTTGGCTTGTTGCGCCACCATGGCCGTGGAGGGAAAAAAAAACACAACAAAAACATCCCACACGGTGGAGTGATTCACAGCAGCGTCGTGCACACAAAACCTTGGCATAAGACTTGAAGGTTCTTCTCATTCTGTAGGCCCGTTGCCGTGGAAACGGTTAACAAAGGGCGGCCTTCCACTCTGTGTCTGATTGTTTAGGGCTCATTCAGCTGAACTGACACCTGTCTGAGTAAAGCCTGGATGGAAATGAGTGATGTTCCTTCACAAGCACTGGGCAAATGGAGAGACTTCAGTAAAAAATAAAGTGTGTACTACTAATAATAGTATTAATAATACTAATAATAGTAAATATATCTATCTATGCAAAACATGGAAGGCTCCCATGTGCTTTAATTATTGTCCAAAGAAAAAACAATGTTACTTACAGTGCAGCAGGTGCTCTGGTAAATGTGTCCTCTCTCTACAAACAGGATTTTAGCTTGGAGTGTTACTGTGTCCTCTCTGTAAAAATAGTAGTTTAGCTTAGAGTGTCAATGTGTTCTCACTAAGAGAACCTTAACATGTTATTAGAATATTATTTTGGGGTGTCTAAGTTTACATTCTTTACATTTGCATCATCACCGTTGTGGTTTTATGTTTCTAGATTCTTTAAACGCTTCAGTTACAGATAGCCCAGGCTTAGTGTTGACAGCAGTGTTTCAATAGGGTAGCAAAGGTTTGCACTGCAGGTTCTAAGGGTCTAAGGGTGGGGTTCTAGCAGGCCCACTGTCACCATAGTCAGGGCGTTCTTAACAGAATAAGCAGCCTAAGGAAAATATAAAATGCGGTGAATTATGGAATCGCTACATCAGGGTGTTTTATAGGCCATGTTTAGAGTCTATCTAAAGCCAAAGTTGTTTTTTAAAAACTTATTTAATTGGGGAAGGGTAAAGGTGCCCATACACTGCACGATTTTCGTACGAGAATATTGGGAAATCCCACGATCGCACGAGAATCGTGCAGTGTATGGAAGGCGTGCGACCGTCAAGCATGTCGGAAAACCAACCGAGAATCGTACGATTTTCAGCTGGTTTTTAACATGATTGAGAGATGACTGCCGAACGGGCCGCTGTGCGCACACGCACACTGCCCGTTCAGCATTGCAGTCATCGGAAGCCCGCCCCTCAGGGGGGGGGGGGGGCTTGCGATGATCGCAAGTACGATCTGCCTGTCCAAGATGGGCAGATCGTACGATTTTTAAAAAACTTTACAACAAAAGTCTTGCGAGGGTTGTACAGTGTATGGGCACCTTTAAGGGCCCATTCAAACCAGGGCCGTGCAATTAATGCAAGTACACAACACACCTACTGTGCCTTAACACTGCTAGATGTGTATTGTTTTGCCATTCATGTGAATGGCACCCCAAATGCACCTCCCGCCCACCATGCGGTCAAACGCACTGCAACGCGCCATACCGCAATACCATGCATTGCAGTTGAAAAAAGTAGTGCATGCTGGGGTATTAAATAAGTCATTAGCCTTCCCAGACATTATAGTGGCATTTCTATTGCCTGTCCCTGGTATTTATGAAGGAAATTACATTTAAGCTCTCTAGTCTTGCTGCCCTTTAAACCTTTCAAGCAGACTTCTTGCACTGAGGTTGAAAAAAGTAGTGCATGTTCAGGGGGGGGGGAGAGCACCCTCCTGAAATGATGGCAGATAGCATAGGAAGCAATAGCTTCTTTGCTATGTGCAGGTTTTTTTTGTGTATTCTGACAGCTGCTGCCGTCAGAAAAAAAAAACCCATTAAAAAAAAAACCCCGCATAGGAATGCATAGCTAGATTGCTATTGGCTATTTAAATTTGCTGCTGTCAATCACTAGAAGAGGACCTGATGGAGAACTTCAGGTCCCCCTCTGCTGATTGACAGCAGCAGTGGGCGGGTGCAATAGCTAGTTTGCTATGGGCTATTGCAAAGTGAAATAGCCAATAGGAATCTAGCTATGCATTCCTATGCTGTTTTTTTGTTTTTTTCTAACCGCCGGCGGCCGGCGGCTCCAATGTCAGAAAAAAAAAAAACAGACCAGGGAAAGGTTTACTCTGCTCGATCAAGCAGTAAACCTTTCCGGAACGTCCGGGAGAGTTGGGATGTCTGGCATGTGCTACTTTTTTCAACTTCACTGCATGTTATTGCGGGTGAGAGGTGCCTTTGGGGTGCCATTCAAATGAATGGCAAAACGGACCTCCTGCACTATAAATGCCTGGTAGGTGTGTTGCGCGGTACCACACCACACCATGCGTTAACCATGCGATTAACGCATGGAACTGGTCCGAAGGGGCCCTAAACTGTGAAGTTTTTTTTGCTGTCTGTGTCCCAGTAGCGGAGATTCATCCCTCGATTTTCACTGGTAACCATTGTCACTGAAACAGAAAGTGATTAGAAATCCAAAATATTGCTATGCGAAAATGAAGTAACTCCCGTGTGCTTGCACAGGAGCTACATCATGCTGGCCCGGCCAATCAGGAGGCGGAAGACGCCACATCCAGAGGTGGATCGGGGGAAGATGAAAGAGCCAGGAAGTGCAGACAGGCAGGGCACTCTGCAAGAGCCTGTGCATTGCACCCATGATCAATCGGCTGTGGTTGCAATGCTTTGCAGGCTCCAATGGGAAAAAAATAATAAATGCACTTTTTTTTTACAATATGGATACCTTCATTGATTCGTTTTTGTTATTTTTTTTAATGGAATATGCCTTTAAATGCAAGGGAAACTAATGACAAAATGTGTGGATTATGTCAAGTGTCTCCATAGTTACCCCAAGTGTAAACAGAACAAATTAATTCCACACAAGACACCTTCTAACACCTGGAATGGTTTATAACTCTGTACAAACAAATATAGCCAACGTACGTACATAACAGGTGTATATAAACTGTATATGTAAAAAGCTTCCAGACGTGTTTGCTATTTCAGAAATGAAAATAATATGGCATGTCCTCGGCCTGTTATTTTATAAACAGTTGATCACATTGTGATTTAGTACGTGATAAGTTCATGTTTTGTCTGAAAACGTTTTGCTCCTTCATTGGATCTGTTTGTGTTTCCCATTTCTGTGGGAGAATTCTGCACGGCGGCATTAGAATTCGGTTTTGGTAACCATAATATTTTCTTTCCTTTTCTGTGGAGATATTTGTTATTTAGGGGTGTTTGACAAGAAAGGCAACGTTTATATAAAAATAGGGGAAACGTGTCACTTAGTCACTCTAAACCCCCCCCCCATGTGATAGTAAAGTTAAGTGTAAATAAAATAAAAAAACTTTAAAAAATGAAAGTCGCATATAAAAAACATCCAAAAATTAGAGTATGCTCTACTTTTTTGTCAACTCACTGCAACGCAACACAACGCAGCAGTGTGAACTTGCCCCATTCACACTCATTCATTTTCCGGTGCCTTAGCGTTCGCATTCATTAAAAAACAGATGCTAATGCAATAGATCGGGTGTGAATGGGGCCTCTGGGTTTGGTATTCTGGTTTCCTTTTCATATCACTGAATGGATAAAGCAACAGTGCCTCATGATAGCCAACTTGGTATACTCATCCATTCATACTCCCTCACTGCCTCCCTACTCCATTGATGTAAGGGAGCAGGGCTTCTTGTTAGGGGAGAATGTGACCTTACCCATGTGACAATTCTTGGTCCTGAGTGGCCAATCTCCATGCCCAAACACTGTCACATGACGGGCAGTGACATCATCTATCTGGGTTAGCTCCACATACTACACTACATACTAACAATATTAATAACTCATTTACATATAAAAATGACAGGAACAGCTCTTGCTCAGTGTTTTCTACCTACTTCTGCATGGAACTAAGAAATTTGATCACACCTTTTAAGGGTGGGATAAAATCGCTAATTACCCCTTTTACACCAACCTTTGTCCAAGATTTTATTTCACAGTGTAATGTTTATGGCTGGTCTGGTACTTTTGGGCTGGTATGAAATAAGTAATTAGCCTCCCCAGCCATTATAGTGTCATTTCTGTTTCCTGTTATTGATGCCCTCCAGACTTGCCACCCTTTAAACCTGTCAAGCAGACTTCTTGTTTATTCTGTGTTTAGTATGGTACAAGATAGAATTGATTTGATCAGGACTGTCAAGAAAGTGAAATATTAGACGTTTTGGCTACATGAAACAATTCTTAAGAACTCAGAAAGCACAGTCCCTCATCAAACACTGAAACCTTAATTTTTAGACTTTGACAACGGTCTATAGAGCGGAAGGTTCAGTTGTACTGGGAAATTTGTGGTTGCAATTACTCGTTGTCATGTCATTTGTGTAACATTAAAACAAAACCACATAATCGTCCTAGTTTCTCCCAGAAGACAAAGGCTTTCTAGTGGGAGTGGAGAGAAAGAAGTTTGTATTAATCACTGTGCAAACAATTCTTATATAAATAAACCGGCCACACCATCTTCGGTTTGCCTCCAACTACAATAAATATGTAATCTCCCAAGCTCTTTCTTCGGCATACACACACAGCATATGCTGCATCCTTAAACAATGGCTGGATTTGAAACTTAGCAGAAGGGTACAATGCTTGTCAGAGTGTATCACTGAACACTGAGAATCCAGAAACCCCCCTTAATAGATTCCTTTATAACAAATCACCTCCACCACAGCTAATTCCGCCATCTCTCTGCTGATTCCCCACTTTTTACATCTTTGCAAATCATCTGCTAAGTGGATTTAGTGACTCAGCTGAAATCATTTATGAATATGAGTTAAAGATGAACATGGGCTTTTGACATGCAAATCAAAGCAGCAGTTTCACTTAAAGCGCAACTAAGCCAAGCAACAAAAAAAGTAATATATTGCAGCTTGCTAGTCCTTAGATGTTGTCCTGTGTATAGCTCAACATGTAGCTAAATCTTCCTATTCTGCAATAAGCCAGACTGAGTGAAATCTCAATGCTTTATTGGCAAAACAGGACAGGGAGAAACTGGTGAGAAAAAGAAAAAAACATGCAATCAATATATAAAACATAGTTTCAGCTCACAAATATAGAGATAAACCAGCCCATTCATACCAGTGATGCTGCCTAAGAGGGATGTAGGCTCTTTCCTCCAGACACATGCTTCGGATGGCAGTGTATTTCTCTTTCCTCAGTTCTAAAATGGAGTCTGAACTCCCAAAATGCCTTTGTTTCCTTCTCTTTGGGCAGAAGGACATTGGGAGTTTTTTTTAAGAAAGGAAAACAATCTTGAAACTGCTGTAAATAGAGATGTTTTCTCTTCAGCTTAATCTTGTGGCCGATTTTGATACCGCAGGTAGGTAAGCCTAATATTTCTTCAAGCCGGAGGCAGAACAGATGTTTTGACTGCATTAACCATCTTTTGATAAGACCTTTATTTACGCCTGGTGCTCCTGTCAGTAAAACACTTCCTGTCCTAGGGCAACCTCACTCACTGACCATACTGTACTTATAGAGAAGTACCATTGTTAACCTAGGACAGTGCTACCATAACCTACCCCTTGTTCTCCATACCATAGGCAGAAGGGATTCTTCAGAGATAGCTGGGAACAATGCAACTATCAGTCAGCACAGGTAAACAGCACAGCAAGTTACCAGTTGACAAAAGGTCTGGCGGGATCAACAGGTTTTTGTTTGCTTTCAATGGTATAAGTAAAGCAAAATATAAAAAAAACATATTAGTACATCTCTACAATACATGTATATTTCCCCATGTTTTATCCCTTTAGTCAGCCCTGTCCAGTTGTCTGGACACACGTTCACCTAGCCATACACTATGAAAAAAAATCTAATAGATTCCTCCAAGCTAAACATCAAGAATGGACAAATCCTAGTGCGGCTATTAGATTCTGTCAACTGGCACCTGACGCTAACAAAATACATGAACAGTGAGTGCAGCTGATTGCTTCAGTCACTGTTTGGATGAGAACTTTTGGACTGGCTCGTTCGACAAAAGTTGATTAAATAATCAACTTTTTTCGAACAGAGGGATGCCAACATGGCCACACACTGCTGAAATTTGGACAGAGTCAATAGGACTTGAGCAAAAATCGAGCAGTGCATGGCAAGCTTTATACAGTGCTTTATATAATGATTCTGTAGTTCAAGATAAGCACTGGGAAGGCTACCTAATCACTCTTTTTGGCCAACAGGAATGAAGAGAAATAACTGGTCCTTCTGGGTATGGGGGGCATGTGATTCACTTTATCTTTTCCCAACACTGTTGTTTGGTCCTGAGTCATGTGTGAGCTCTAAGCCGCAACCTGGAGCTTTTACATTGCTTCTTCTTGACAGGCAAACAGAGCAACAGGCAAACTAAAGGTGGGTATCTGCAACTGTGAGAGGGGAGGAATAGAAATTAAGTGAATTCACAAAAGGGTGAAGAGTTTGGAAAAGGCAGGAGAAGGGAACAATCTAGGCCAAAATAGATGATTTGGAAACATTCTCCAATTCAGCTCACTTTCCAGTTCAGCTATATTGGCCTAGATTGTTCACTTCTCCTGCCTTCTCCAAACTCTTCACCCTTTTGTGAATAACCCTGACAGAGTCACTTTAAAGTTGAACACAGTTCAATTACATATAGAAGAAATGATTTGTAATTCTGTTCAGCCAGTATTGTTATTTGAGCTCCTTAAGAAGAGAATCATGTCTACCAACATACTTACCAACTGCAAACTCCGTAGATGGAGGAATAGTGTTATACGGTTTTGGAAAGATAAGCCAGAGTTGGGAGGAATCTACCCCAATTTATTGTCGGATCAAAAACAAAGGATATGATTTGGTTCTATATACATCAACAAAGTGCTAATTGTTCATCTGAAATATGGTGAGCAATAGGAGTCAGTGAGTGTGGCCAGATCTTATCTTTGAGCCCGGTGGAGAGCACTGACTCACTAATTGTTTATGCATTCACGGATGTGATGTGGATTATAAAAGTTGGAAGATATATCTTCACATACTGTAGTTCAAGGACTTTATTGTATCAATAAGTAATGGACTTCACATATGGATATGTAGATTAGGTGAGAGTTGTACATCACTTGTGAGATTTAATACAGGATTTTCTGTATGTACACATTCTACAAGATGTACTAGCACAAGTATATGTTTTTTTGGTATTCACATTTTATTATATATTTTCTTTCTATGTTTATTATGGTTTATAGTGTCTAGACCATTAGACCAATAGTTTTTCTGAACTACTATTAGCACAGGTGTTGTGCCACACAGGTGTTGTGGATAACACAAAATTGTTTTATCACTTTGTGACAATTTCACAATTTATTACATTTTTCTCACATTTTAGGAATATATTTTTTGAGTTTGTGAAGCGTAGTGCCATTTTCGTTTTTCCTATTTTGGGTGTACTCACCTATTAAGCACAGCTGCTTTTAGAGTGTTATTTGATTCCTAGCGCAGTTTCTTTCTATCTAACATTCCGTTAGATAATTGGCCTTATCAAATAATTTGCTACAAAGTGCACATAGTGCAACCTATCAGAATCCATCTTGTACCAGTCTGCCACTGGTAAAGTAAATTCTGATTGGTTGGTGTTACTTACTGCTCATAGCACTCAGCACTTTGCTCTATGCAGTGCTGCAACTGCAAGGCAAGTACATTTCTATGGACACATGGGCAAAAAGAGCCAGCAGTGCACTGGTCATTTTTGGGTGATTTAATACATTGCTAATGAGAAATACAATGTACTTCTGCTATGTGATATGGCTCAGTGTTGCTGAGAGATATTCTATGCTGATATTTGATAAAATCATATGCAAATTGGTTATAGAGTCTCATCATAGCCTGTGCCAGGTTTAGGTTTGTTATGAAAATATGTTTTAGGCAAAAGTGCAATTTCAAATAACAATGGTCCTAAAAAAATATACTGCCCATAATATTTAACTATACCCACATTGCGAGAGCAAGCACAATTTGCTGCAGCAACCTTTGTGCCACACTTGCCTGTAATGGCACCTCAGATCTTTAGGATCACTGCAACATCTCTGCCATGGGATTGTACACCCGACCAGTCACCCAACCCAACCTTTAACCAAGTAAATAAATGCACACAGACCACAGTGTTGGCAAATAAATAGGCTGTGGCCCCTTTGTTGGGTTACAAATTCATTTGATAAACATTTTCAAGAGCAAGCTTAGATGACCAAACCGAATAACTGAAACCAAGAAACCATAACCAAAAGCGCTTAGACTTTAAGACTCAAGCACCAAACTTTACCAGACCAATAATGCATTAACACACACCACGTTGGTGGCATAAAACCATTAAACCATAAAGAGAAAAGGGAAGGGGGGGGGGGATCCGGCATACAGATGTAGCTGATAGGATACTGAGGTGACTGCTGACAGCTGGCCCCCTGACCAAGTATATAAAGGTGTACAGTCACACACACATTGGATGGCTCTTTTTCCTCCAAAATTTGAATCATCAATCCGATGGTTGTTAGAAGAAGAAAATCTGCTTAGCAACAGCTGTATCCATGCAGATATAAAAATTGGAGTGGCTATTTTTGCCTGGCAACTCAGTTTACCTCAGACCTGAAAGAGAAAACAGAAATAAACAGAAAACAGCCCAAATAGGATGAAGCAATATATAACAATTAATCATTTATAATAAAAGTATGCCAAGGGTGACAAGGGTTGAATCCCATGGGGCCAGCACTTTATTCAATTATGGTGCGGTAATCTATGCACTGCAAAGTGCTTTATCATGCGTTATGGTGCACTGCTTTACTGCAGCTTGTTCATTATGAATGGGCCCCAACACAGAAGACATTGCTCCAGCTGTTTCTCATCATAGCACAGGTGTATTTTTTAAATGCACTAGAGTGCCATTCAAACTGAATGCCAATGTACAAACACAATGGGGGCAATTAATCAAAACTGGAGCAGACAAAATCTGGAGCAGCTGTGCATGTCAACCAATCAGCCTCTCTCTTTCACTTTCAAATTAACCGAACAAATGCCTTAATGCGTTGTACTGAACTGACATAATGCATGTGGTACTGCTAATGTTAATGCAGTGCACACATGTATGAATGGGCTCTTACACTCCTCTGGCTTGTGATCAGTGTTAATGTAAATTGCTAATTAATATTTAAATTTTTTATATATCGATTAGTATAAGGGTGCCCACACACCTTACGATAATCGTACGATAATCGCGGGAAATCCCCCGACCGTACGATTATTGTAAAGTGTGTGGAAGCCGTGCGACCTCTACTACTGTAAGGTCGCACGACTTTAAACTTACGGACATGTTCGAAAACCCGCCGAGCATCGTACGATGTTCGGCGGGTTTGTGGCATGTCCCTACGATAACAACCGTACGGGCCGCTGTGCGCAAGCGCACACTGCCCGTTCGGCATTGCGGTCATCGGAAGCCCGCCCCTCAGGGGGCGTGGCTGGCGATCATCGCAAGTACGATCTGCCTATGCAACATAGGCAGATCGTACGTTTTTTTAAGTACCTTACAACCATCGCAAGACAAAAGTTTTGCGATAGTTGTAAGGTGTGTGCCCAGCCTAATATGGTGATGAGGGTTTTCATATATGAAAACCTTTAGTAACATATCTTGGATCATATATTAGGAGCTCCAAAAAGATACATGTACCACATTCCGATATTTGGAGCCTCTTTTTAATTTGCCCATATTCAGGGTGTAATATGAAACATGGCCACATCCCCCAGGTACCCAAACTCGTATTCTGTGTAGTACAAATACGATGGCATCACAGCGATTGTAGTCCATTGATACTTCCTCCTGGACGTGATCAAGGGCTGGGAGGAAGGGTTTTCAGGAGCTAGTACAAGTAAGATGGCATCACTGCACTTGTAGAATATTGATACTTCCTCTTTGTTTATTTTTTATTCCAAAGTGCATTACTTTGCATTTATCGACATTAAACCTCATCTGCCATAGACATGATCAAGGGCAGGGAGGAAGAGTCTGCAGGAGCTAGTACAAGTACGAAGGCATCACTGCACTTGTAGTCCATTGATACTTCCTCCTGGACTTGATCAAGGGCTGGGAGGAAGAGTCTGCAGGAGCTAGTACAAGTACAATGGCATCACTGCACTTGTAGTATATTGATACTTCCTCCTGGACTTGATCAAGGGCTGGGAGGAAGAGTCTGCAGGAGCTAGTACAAGTACGATGGCATCACTGCACTTGTAGTATATTGATACTTCCTCCTAGACATGATAAAGGGCTGGGAGGAAGAGTCTGCAGGAGCTAGTACAAGTATGAAGGCATCACTGCACTTGTAGTCCATTGATACTTCCTCCTGGACTTGATCAAGGGCTGGGAGGAAGAGTCTACAGGAGCTAGTACAAGTACCATGGCATCACTGCACTTGTAGTCTATTGATACTTCCTCCTGGACATGATCAAGGGCTGGGAGGAAGAGTCCGCAGGAGCTCTTACAATGCTTTGTAACAACAAATGCAATTTTATATTTTAATAATGTGTGTGTGGATTTATTAATGTTATTGTTACCTGGACTGTGCCTTTAAAATAAATGTAATGAAATGTGAAGCATAGTGAAAACACATTTTCTTCTGCTTAGTCAAAGCCCCTGTACTAGGAGGTGACCACTGTACTACGGTAATACCAGACACACGCTACGTTGTCGGGGGAAAAGGAAGGAGGTGACGCCAAAATGTCATAATCAGGTATTTCCAGCATGCCTGGCCCAAGGGCCTCTTTGTCAGACTTCAAAACCAAATTAGACAAAAGTTTCCTTTTTGTTTCCAGTCTCTGTGGCAACCATAATCTCTATCTGTGCGGAGATGAGGGCATATAGGGGTGGGAGTGGAGCAGGAATTTCACAAACCTTGTTGGTGAACCTTATCAGTATTACCATTTGCTTTTGTGTTAATTCAGGGATTTTCCTTGCACTCCTACAGTAAGACATATTTTTTAGATGGGTAATGATCTTTGCAGGTTTTTGTTCTCAAAAACAAAGTTAAATACTTCTGATAAGCTCTGTTGATGTTATATTATTCCTTTTCCTACATAACTAGTTTTGGCAAGTCACTGCAATAAAACACATTATGGGACCACAACTCATTATATTGTTTTGCTGAGCATGGAACACATCGATTGCATATATTTATTTAAAAACAGTTTAACAAAGGATTTCTTCATTTTGCTGTTTAATTTGCCAAATGTAGGGGGTACAACTGGCAACAACTCCGTGTGGGCGTGCTGCAGTCTTTGTTGGTTATACCCTTTGTTATTATGGAAAAGAAACACTTCCCAGTGAGAATCTGAGCTACTGTTCTGCAGTGTACTGTACTGTTCTACATTTAGAAAAGCACACTTTATTGTACTGGAGATTCAAGTTTTAATTTATGTAACTCTGCATCAGGAGTAGGCAACCTCAGCACTCCAGCTGTTCTGAAACTACAACTTCCATCATGCCTCTGGGGGTCCTGCCTGTGGCTGTCCAAGTCTTGCAATGCCGAAATTGGCGCCCAACGTGGGGCCGGGTGAATATGTCACAGAAAAGACACAGAAGTGAATGCTGCATATAGAAATATCAGTCTGTGAGTGAAAGAAAGTTGGTGCAATCCCTGCAATAGTGTATGGTGAAGAAACAACCTGTCTGCTGAGGGGAA
>NW_017308948.1:117633-122117 GCF_000935625.1 Nanorana parkeri | reverse complement strand
GAAACCCCTATCTACAGTCTGCCCTGTGCTTCACTTTGTCCCTGGAGGTCTTCAGCCTGTCCCTAACCTTTGATTCGTACCCTGTACCTGTTAGGTGAGTTGGGTAGACCTAGGGATTGTGACCTGGGGTCAGCACGCAGCCAAGCCCATCTCCACCATCAGGAGCTCTGGCGAATACCGGCTGGCCCTTAGATTCCACATCCTGGGGGACCCCATGCCACCTACTCAGCATTGCAGCACCCTGCCTTGTATTAGAACTTCCAGCTTAAGCTGACTCCCACTGCCTCATTCACATAGCTGCTGTGTTCCCCTGCTGTACTCCAGCTCTGGGAGTCGTCAGCCTACACTGCTCGCACCCTTTTCTCAAAGTGTCCCTGCCAGTGTAGTGGAAAGGGTCCACAGACCTGACTCCGGTTCATACCCGTGAGTCCCGATCCATGACAGAAGATATCTCCGCCTATCAGTTCAGTGAACCTGTTGCTTTGCCCCTCAGCACTAACTCGCATCGGAAGTCGACTCTATTTTCTCCTTCTCACCCAGCATACGAAGACGTCCGATTTTGTCCATCAGCAACGCGGACACGATGTTGCCGGGTAGAACGGCCAGGGTCCCCAGGAAGCTCACGAAGTAGATCATGTAGGCGTTATTGATGTCGTCACTGAAGTCCAGCTGGCAGCCTTCTTTGCTGTGCAGGAACGTGCTGTTAACGATCCGGCTGTTGATGAATTTGTAGTCGAACAAGTCTGCAACGAGGGGGACAAAAGGTGAGGAGGACATCTACTGGTGACTCTTCTACGAGAAGATCTTCAAGGAAACCAAAATCACTGAAATCTCAGATCAAACGGAACATGTTAAATGGAGTTTCAATATTTGTTACATCTGCAGCTTTTATTTACATAATCCCATAAGTGCCAATCACTGCACTCAGTCACATGACTGGCTGACTGTCATTGGTGGAAATATCACAAATCACAGGTCAACGGAGCCACTGTGGAGGGCCAGGCCTTGCCACCACTCCCACGGATTGCGTTGGGATACATTGCTTGGCAGGTTGACAGTTGCGTCTTCCTCCGTGTATCAGGAGCACCGACGGCAGCTTCTGTATGGATGAAGCTTGCAAACGACAGTTGCCGACTTCATTCATAAATACTAGGGATGCACCAATACTAGTACTTGTGATGAGAGAGCATGGAGCCGACTTGGTCGGGAAGCTGGCTAATCAGGAAGCCGGGGCGCTGCGGCATTCTAAATGGCCGGGAAGCTGGCTTCATGCTCCCTCGTCATCTCGTGATGAGGGAGCATGGAGCCGGCCTCCCGGCCAATCAGAGAGCAGGGTGTTGCGTCGTTACACGGCGCCCGGCTTCCTGATTGGCCGGCCGGCTCCGGCTGGATACCGGAGGAAGGCTGGAGAGGCCCCGGGGGTGACAGGTCCCCATAGCAAACTTTTGTATGGGGCCCCCGTGATTGCTAGTTATGCCCCTTGCAGAGCCCACCTGAGAGTGACCCTGCAGAGCCCGCCATAGACTCTCTATAGTTGGGCTCTGCAGGGTCTCAGATGGGCTGCACACCTCTTGCCTGTGAGGGCTGTCCGCCTCCGTGGTCGTCGGGCCCCACCTCCTTATCCGTCCCCCGCCTCCTCTTCTGTCGACGGGCCCCGCCTCCTCCTACATCACTAGCTCTTAGGTCGCCGGCCCGGGCCCCCGTCTCCTCCTTCACTAAGAACGCCGGCCTCTTCAGCAGCCGCTGCTGAGCTTTGTCAGTGACAGCCAGAACCCTGATATGCCATAGCGACCCAGGCGGCCCCCACACGGCATCAGAGGGATGCCATGGCCAGGCCCCCCTGCGCCCGGGGACCCCACAGCCGCCGCCTGGGTCGCTATGGCGATTCTTACGCCATTGCCTCAGGGGCCGGGCCCCCCTTACCATCATGTCTAGAATTGTATTGTGATTGTAATGTCTTCCTTATATTGTACAGCGCTGCGCACACTGTTGGCGCTATATAAACCCCGTATAATAATGAAATGAACGAGAATCAGGTCTGCTCTGCCACACACAACGTGCCCTCGCTCTCTTTTTATCTCCTCTGTGTGGAAAGCGCGAGGAAACCATCCATGTGAGCAGATCCCTCGCGGGACTCGGCCTCAGCCGGGGGGTGACGCACATAATGTCTTACCTGTGTTGTAGAACATGGTGGAGATGAAAGTGCAGTTCTTGAAGAACGTGTTGCTGGACGTAATGTCTTCGAAGTAGCAGTCTTTGAACAAGGAGTCCTCAAATATGACAGATTTCAACTTGAGGCCAATGAACCTTACAAAGAAAGCGGAGGAGGTGTATTGATTGTCAGGCCTCAGTAGACAGGAGTCATGTACGTGTCTCAGGAAGGTTTGTAGATACAAGAATAATGTGACATCTCTGTCCTCACACTGTCCTCACACTGTCCTAGCAGCGATCTCACAACAAAATGATACTATGAAACCTCATTTCTAATCCTTTGAGACATTGTTGCAGTTTGTGGATTTAGCTTCTATCTTAAAGAGAACCAATACTTAAAATCTAAACGTAGGCTACCGAAACAAGACCTTTTTCTGGTGGATCTAAGTATGTGGATCCCCCTCCAGATGATGGAGCTCAGGTGTCTCCAGTGAAAGTTCTATTAAAGGAGAACTATGTGGCTAAGGCTTTCCCCCATAGTTCTCCTAAGCGTAACAGGAGGACACAAACTAGCGTCCTCCTCCCGTCACCCTAGGCTCAGTATATAGGGAGCTACAACTCGCGGTATACCGAGACCGCCGCAGCTGAAACCGACAATTGTGTCTGGATCCGCCCAGCTGCGTGAGTGACAGCTGGCTCCTCCTATCTAGAGGCCGAGCCAGCTGTACCCTCCCCCGTCCATTCCGCCAGTCAGCGCGGGAGGATCGGAGCGGGGGGGGAATCCAGCCCCTCCCCTTTCCCGGCAGAGAGCCGTGACAGGATCGAGAGGTGAGCGAACGCCGGTGTGTGTTCCCGATCTACTGAGCCGACCTGTGACAGTCTCATTGTCACAGGTCGGCTAGAACTATGAGGTGACTGAAAAGCCCCTCCCCCCCCTCATAGTTCTCCTTTAAAGAGAACCAATACTTAAAATCTAAACGTAGTCTACCGAAACAGGACCTTTTTCTGATGGATCTAAGTATGTGGACCCCCCCTCCAGATGATGGAGCTAAGGTGTCTCCAGTGAAAGTTCTATTAATACTCCATCAAACAAAGACATTGTAGACCAGGGGTAGCAAACCTCCGGCCCTCCAGCTGTGGTGAAACTACAAATCCCATGATGCATCTCTCTTCTGGAGTCATGTCTGTGGCTGTCAGAATCTTGCAATGCCTCGTGGAATTTGTAGTTCCACCACAGCTGGAGGGTCTGTAGGTTTGCTAACCCTGTTGTAGACAATTGTCCTCTTCCAGCCTTGTGGTCACACTTTGGAGAAGAGCTATTTCTGTTCCACTATGACTGTCCCCTGTGTACAAAGCCAGCTCCATACAGACATGGTGTGACCAGTGTGGTGGAGGAACTTGAGTGTCCTGCACAGAGCCCTGAGCTCAACCCTACTGAACACCTTTGGGATGAATTAGAACACTGATTGTAAGGCCAGGTCTTCTCATCCAACATCAGCACCTGACCTCACAAATGGACACAAACCCTCCAAATGATGGAGTTCAGGTGTCTCCAGTGAAGGTTCTGGTCATCCTCCATCATACAAAGACATTGTAGACAATTGTCCTCTTCCAGCCTTGTGGTCCCAGTTTGGTGAAGACCCTTTTATGTCCCACCATGACTGTCCCCTGTGTACAAAGCCAGCTGACTTTAACCCTACTAAACACTGACTAGGAGCTAGATCTTCTTGACCAACAACTGTACCTGACTTCACAAATGTGCATAAAGTCCTACAGACACCCTTCAAACTCTTGTGGTAACAGTTTGGTGAGGACCCATTTCTGATGTTGGATGAGAAGACCTGGCTCACACCATGACTGTCCCCTGTGTACAAAGCCGGCTCCATACAGACATGGTGTGACCAGCTTGGTGGAGGAACTCGAGTGTCCTGCACAGAGCCCTGACCTCAACCCTACTGAATGCCTCTGGGATAAAAGACAATTGTGTTCTTGCAACCTTATGGTCACAGTTTGGTGAAGACCCTTTTAAGGTAGTTTGAGTCCTTCAGTGATGCTCTAGATCAGGTTCTGAAAAGGTTATCGCCTCCTTTAACCCTCTAACTCTAGGAAAGGGTTCCTGCATGTAGTGGTTGGGGTAATTAAAAGGTTACTGGCATCTCCAGAACTAGTTGTCAAAGGGTCACTGCCTTCATTGATGCTCTACATCTGGTCATGGAAGGGTTCCTTCCCCCCAGTGCCATCCTAGATCTAGTCATAAAAGGGTTCCTACCCCCCAGTGTCATTCTAGATCTGGTCATGAAAGGGTCCCTTCCCCCCAGTGTCATTCTAGATCT
>NW_017308948.1:114577-117364 GCF_000935625.1 Nanorana parkeri | reverse complement strand
GTAATTCCAGATCTGGTCATGAAAGGGTTCCTGCCTCCAGTTTGGGATTTCCTGACAACACGCCGAGGTTGATGAAAGCATTGCGCTGGGTTTGGCATTGTGCCCGGGATGTGAAAGGGTTACAGCTGCATTTGGCATTTGTGTAATTTGGTAATGAAGGGGTTACGTTCCCCCTCAATGAGGCGGGGGTGCCAGATCGGCAGCGTCCTGCCACGGAAGAGAGTCGAGAGCAGCCGGCTGACTCAGAGAATGTGGGATGCCAATTGTCTCCCCCATAATAACGCCCTGCCACATACTACCTGCCCCGGGTGTAGATGTCTAATCTGTCCGACTATCAGGAGGTCCTGATCCCTCTATATAGATCTATCACTAGAGGGGTCCCCAGCAGGGGGAAGGAGGTCCTGATCCCTCTATATAGATCTATCACTAGAGGGGTCCCAGCAGGAGGAAGGAGGTCCTGATCCCTCTATATAGATCTATCACTAGAGGGGTCCCCAGCAGGAGGAAGGAGGTCCTGATCCCTCTATATAGTCTTCTTCTGTCGTCACTCTTCTATGTAGGTCACTTGGATAGGAAAGGAAATCTCCCCATTGGGATACACATTGTAATGAAAGCCAGAGAGACCCTCTAAGCCCCTCCCCCTCCCAGCATGCCCCCCTCTAACCCCTCCCCATTGTATCCAAACCCAAACGTCTTACTTGTCGTTTTGGTACTCTCCATTTTTGTGGACTTGGTTCTCAAGGGTGAAGTTGAAGTTGAAGCTGATGACTTGCTCGTTGGCGAAGTATTTGGTGCGCGAGGCGTATTCGATGTTCTGCAGATGTTTGATCATGTCCGGGAACCACACCGTCAGTCCGTAGTAGCTGAGGGACACATGTAGAGAACATTAGAAATCAATGGGATGGTGGGGGCCCCTCATAATTGGCACAGCGGGTGGGCGGAGCCGGGAACTCAGCACAGGGATGGTGGGGGCCCCTCATAATTGGCACAGCGGGGGTACAGACACGGGAACTCAGCACAGGGATGGTGGGGGCCCCTCATAATGGGCACAGCGGGGGTACAGACCCGGGAACCCAGCACAGGGATGGTGGGGGCCCCTCATAATGGGCACAGCGAGTGTATAGACCCGGGAACTCAGCATAGGGATGGTGGGGGCTCCTCATAATGGGCACAGCGAGGGTACAGACCCGGGAACTCATCACAGGGAGGGTGGGGGCTCCTCATAATGGGCACAGCGAGGGTACAGACCCGGGAACTCAGCATAGGGATGGTGGGGGCTCCTCATAATGGGCACAGCGGGGGTACAGACCCGGGAACCCAGCCCAGGGATGGTGGTGGCCCCTCATAATGGGCACAGCGAGCGAATAGACCCGGGAACTCAGCACAGGGATGGTGGGGGCCCCTCATAATGGGCACAGCGGGTGTACAGACCCGGGAACTCAGCACAGGGATGGTGGGGGCCCCTCATAATGGGCACTGCGGGTGTACAGACCCAGGAACTCAGCACAGGGATGGTGGGAGCCCCTCATAATGGGCACAGGAGTAGCCAACCGTGGCCCTCCTGCTGTGGTAAAACTACCAATCCTATCATGCCCTCGTCTCTGGGAGACATGCCTGTGTCTTGCAGTGCCTCATGGGACTTGTAGTTCCACAACAGGTGGCGGGCCGAGGTTGCCTTCTCATGTTCTGTATAAACATGAAGAACCCTTTAATTAGGGAGGAGTTATCTTTATAAATGTTACAATAAATGGTAATTAAATTATTATTCTGTCAAAACATCTAAATTCATTTTCGGGGGTAAAAAAAATAAACATTCTGAGAATTCAGTAAAATGAGGTTTGTAGAATCGGGAATTAGCATAACGGAGCTATTCATAGAACATTATTGTCATGTGTTGTACGAGGTCGGAGTTCTTCCTCGCATGTAGATGAGATAACTGCAAGAATTACAAAGTCACGGGATTCAGAAAAACGTTTTCTACAATAGATCGCCGACTTCCTGCCGACTCCCTGCCGACTTCCTTCTGACTCCCTGCCGACTTCCTGCTGACTTCCTTCTGACTCCCTGCTGACTCCCTGACGACTTCCTTCTGACTTCCTGCTGACTCCCTGACGACTTCCTTCTGACTTCCTGATAACTTCCTTCTGACTCCCTGCTGACTCCCTGACGACTTCCTTCCGACTCCCTGACGACTTCCTTCTGACTTCCTGCTGACTTCCTGCTGACTCCCTGCCGACTTCCTTCTGACTTCCTGCTGACTCCCTTGTGACTTCCTGCTGACTCCCTGGTGACTTCCTGCTGACTCCCTGACAACTTCCTTCTGACTTCCTGATAACTTCCTTCTGACTCCCTGACGACTTCCTTCTGACTTCCTGATAACTTCCTGCTGACTCCCTGACGACTTCCTTCTGACTCCCTGCCAACTTCCTTCTGACTCCCTGCCGACTTCCTGATAACTTCCTTCTGACTTCCTGCTGAGTTCCTTCTGACTCCCTTCTGACTTCCTTCAGAGTTCCTTCCGTCTTCCTGCTCAGTTCCTTCTGACTTCCTTCTGCCTTCTTCCTGACTTCCTTCTGCCTTCCCGATGACTTCCTGCACTGGTGACAATCTTGCCGTCTCTGACAATTAATTCATAACTAGATTTCAGGGGTTACACTCTTGGCCAGGTTTGTGCTGCTGAGCCACTGGATTCAACTCGTTAATAATCCATAATTGAAGAAGATCGATACGCGGAAGCCCTCAGTGGCTCCGGTCAGGCTGATCTCAGCACCATCAGGGTCCCCCCCC
>NW_017308948.1:108638-111218 GCF_000935625.1 Nanorana parkeri | reverse complement strand
GGGGGACATGTCATTGTCATCCCGGACAAGCCCCCAACCTGTGACTGGACAGTGAAATGAGAAGCAGCATGGCGATGAGCTTATCTCACTCTGCTCTCTCTCTCTCTCTCTCCCCCTTATCAACACATGAACTGATTGGCTCCTTGTACTGCTTCTCCCTCCCCAAGTCTGAGCTCTGCTGTATAGGGGGATGTAATAGGCTGATAGCAGGTACTTACTCTGCTTGCAGTACAAGTAATGATAGAATATTGAACACAGAGCTGCATTCATTGGTGTCTTTTATATCAGCCCAGGGTTTCTTTTTTACTTTTCCTCGTAAGTTAGTTAAATATATTCGTACCAATGATACGCCCTCATAGTTTTATTTAGCGCTGCGTTGCTAAGGCACGGGTTCCCTTTAATCACAACCCTCCCTCCCCCGGCTTGCTCCGGTGCCGCCGACACATCGTAATAAACTCTCTTTACATCTGGAATCCTGTGAATTCCTCTCAACGTTCTTCTTTTGCTACACGATTGTGACACACGCGTTCCTTCCAGCTGTCCTCTTCATTGGTCGATGGATGTAATACAACATCTGACTCTCCCCCACCAGCCCGGCATCCGGTTATTGCTCCCGGCGTCTAACCACAAGACTATATAACTGCATTAGCAGCTGCCGCTCGTAATGCGCGGCGGAGGAACGCCGGGGATGCAGCGATTTAATTACGTCCCTGACAGCTCAAATTAAAGGCTATTTGGGGGGAGTCAATTTGGAGGCCTCAAAGCTGATTAGAGAATACAGACGTCGGGCTCAGCGCACAGAGAACCTGTCAAGTCAAAGGTTCAATTTCAGGGAGAGGATCTGCCATTGAAGAAGACACAACGCTAAATCGAATGTTTCCGAAGCGCTAAAGAGCCCCTGGAGGCAACTCAACCCCCCCAACGCACAACCTGACCACTCAAACCTTTAGAATAGAAGTCTTTGTACTAGGAGGTGGACCTGGACAGTCCAAGACTCTGTCTGAACCCTGAACTTAGGGTGGACCTGGACAGTCCATTACTCTGTCTAAACCCTGAACTTAGGGTGGACTTGGACAGTCCATGACTCTATCTGAACCCTGAACCTCCTGGACAGTCCATGACTCTGTCTGAACCCTGAACTTAGGGTGGACCTGGACAGTTTATGACTCTGTCTGAACCCTGAACTTAGGGTGGACCTGGACAGTTTATGACTCTGTCTGAACCCTGAACTTAGGGTGGACCTGGACAGTCCATTACTCTGTCTAAACCCTGAACTTAGGGTGGACTTGGACAGTCCATGACTCTATCTGAACCCTGAACCTCCTGGACAGTCCATGATTCTGTCTGAAACCTGAACTTAGGGTGGACCACAGTCCATGACTGTGTCTGAACCCTGAACTTAGGGTGGACCTGGACAGTCCATGACTCTGTCTGAACCGTGAACCTTCTTGAGCTGAGATCACAAGACCAAATGATGATGGTCATTTGATGGCCAAGGCCATCTACTTCCTGGACTGAGATGTTGGCTCAGAGATTTGGAAGAAAAGCTTTGGGGGTAGTGCTGGGACCTTATGGTTATGTTGTAGGGGGCGTGGAAGTAATTTCTGGATACTTGGGGTTGGCAGTTCCTCCATACTAAAGGATTTCCAGTGTCTCCATTGGGGAGACTTGGAAATGTGACGTGGCAATATTGGCATGTCCCATTATTTCTAATGATAAGAAGTCACTGACGGGGACTGTTCAGCGCTTGAGGCATGCCGTGTTCTTCCACCCATGTACTCGTCACCTCTTCCATGCTGTGTGCTTCAATGGTACAGTAAACCTCAGCCTACGACCCTACGGCCAGGCGATTGGTTGACCCCTGGGCCCAAGACATGGCCACATCAAACCCGAAATGATAACTTGATTAGCGTTTATGGAAACCTTAGAATATTGTAGCTGCGCACAAGTGCTGTGATTGCCATGACACTGAGGTGAAGGAAGAGCTCGGGCCAGCCTGGAAATCTCTCAGGGATTGAGACAGGTTCACTTTAAATTCACCAGCCCCCCCCCCACACCAATTACTGGTAACCTGTGAATGTGAGAACACCTAATCCTGAGCCTATGATTATGCAAGGCATGGATTCTTGACTCCGCCCCTCCGGCTGTGTATAATTCTAATGATGCGTGCCTGTGACCTGACCAATCAGAAGCCTTATTCACATACTTTATCTGTAGTTCTGAATGAGAGCGGCAAGCTGCGGGGAATGGTTGGCAAGAGGCTGCAGTCCTTCTCTGTCTCTTGAATGGCTTCAGCACGGCGTGATTTTTTTGGAAACCAACCAATGCGCATTGAACGATGTATGAATAAACAACGCATCGGGATCTTGGATTCCGGAACTCTCTCTCGTAAGAAAACATAGTAATTTCGTCTCTGCAGTGCGGTGAATAATTATAATGGACACCTGACAGAAGTGGGAATGTGACAGCCGAGGCGGTGCGAGGGGACGGCCGGGGCCGGGTAGCTGTGGGGATGTTGTGTCTAACGCCGTCAGTGCTGCTTGATTAAAGATGAAATGTGCGTTGGTTCCGGTGAAGGGC
>NW_017308948.1:107083-108441 GCF_000935625.1 Nanorana parkeri | reverse complement strand
CCCCCCCCCCCCCGCTGTGCCCCTGACAAATCAGCCACGAACTGAAATGGCAGCAGAGTCCAGAGAGGAGGGAAACAGACGGGCCCAGCAGCGGTTGCCACGGCGACGGTAATTTCACCGCGATGCTTGCCCCTTGATGAAGCGAGTGCGTGAAAATGAGCGCCATTATCCTGTCATTAGGCAAACCTGAGTCTTCTCCGTGCCACTTATCCGGAGGCAGCAGTCGCACAAAAGTGCAACGCGATATCCCGGGGAGGAAAGATGGCAGAGGAAGCATGGCAGAGGAGGGATGGCAGAGGAGGGATGGCAGAGGAGGGATGACAGAAGAAGGATGACAGAGGAGGGATGGTGGAGGAGAGATGGCAGAGGGATGGCAGGGGAACAATGGCGGAGGAAGGATGGCGAAGGAGGCATGGTTGAGGGAAGGCAGAGAGCTAGTGGAGGAAGGATGGAGGAGGAAGCATTGTGGAAGAGGGATGGCGGAGGAAGGAGGGTGAAGGAGGGATGGCGGAGGAAGGATGGTGAAGGAGGGATGGCGGAGGAAGGATGGTAGAGAGATGGCGGAGGAGGTATGGCGGAGGAAGGATGGCAGAGGAGGTATAGGGGAGGAACCATGGTGGAGGAATAATGGAGGAGGACGGATGGCGGAGGAGGTATGGCAGAAGAAGGATGGTGGAGGAGGGATTTGTGGAAGAAGGATGGCAGAGGAAAGATGGCGGAGGAGGAGTGGGGGAGTAAGGATGGTGCAGGAGGGATGGCGGAGGAGGGATGGCAGAGGAGGGATGACGGAGGAGGGATGGTGCAGGAAGGATGGAGGAGGAAGGATGGAGGAGGAAGGATCGTGAAGGAAAGATGGCGGAGGAGGAATGATGGAGGAGGGATGACGAGGGAGGGATGGTGCAGGAAGGATGGAGGAGGAAGGATGGAGGAGGAAGGATGGTAAAGGAAGGATGGTGAAGGAAAGATGGTGGAGGAGGAATGACGGAGGAGGGATGACGGAGGAGGGATGGTGCAGGAAGGATGGAGGAGGAAGGATGGTAAAGGAAGGATGGTGAAGGAATGACGGAGGAGGGATGACGAGGGAGGGATGGTGCAGGAAGGATGGAGGAGGAAGGATGGAGGAGGAAGGATGGTAAAGGAAGGATGGTGAAGGAAAGATGGTGGAGGAGGAATGACGGAGGAGGGATGACGGAGGAGGGATGGTGCAGGAAGGATGGAGGAGGAAGGATGGAGGAGGAAGGATGGTAAAGGAAGGATGGTGAAGGAAAGATGGTGGAGGAGGAATGACGGAGGAGGGATGACGGAGGAGGGATGGTGCAGGAAGGATGGAGGAGGAAGGATGGAGGAGGAAGGATGGT
>NW_017308948.1:96457-105720 GCF_000935625.1 Nanorana parkeri | reverse complement strand
AAAACAGCCACGAACTGAAATGGCAGCAGAGTCCAGAGAGGAGGGAAACAGACGGGCCCAGCAGCGGTTGCCACGGCGACGGTAATTTCACCGCGATGCTTGCCACTTGATGAAGCGAGTGCGTGAAAATGAGCGCCATTATCCTGTCATTAGGCAAACCTGAGTCTTCTCCGTGCCACTTATCCGGAGGCAGCAGTCGCACACCAGCGCAACGTCAGCAGAGTGCAGAGAGGAGGGAAACAGACGGGCCCAGCAGCGGTTGCCACGGCGACGGTAATTTCACCGCGATGCTTGCCACTTGATGAAGCGAGTGCGTGAAAATGAGCGCCATTATCCTGTCATTAGGCAAACCTGAGTCTTCTCCGTGCCACTTATCCGGAGGCAGCAGTCGCACAAAAGTGCAACGCGATATCCCGGGGAGGAAAGATGGCAGAGGAAGCATGGCAGAGGAGGGATGGCAGAGGAGGGATGGCAGAGGAGGGATGACAGAAGAAGGATGACAGAGGAGGGATGGTGGAGGAGAGATGGCAGAGGGATGGCAGGGGAACAATGGCGGAGGAAGGATGGCGAAGGAGGCATGGTTGAGGGAAGGCAGAGAGCTAGTGGAGGAAGGATGGAGGAGGAAGCATTGTGGAAGAGGGATGGCGGAGGAAGGAGGGTGAAGGAGGGATGGCGGAGGAAGGATGGTGAAGGAGGGATGGCGGAGGAAGGATGGTAGAGAGATGGCGGAGGAGGTATGGCGGAGGAAGGATGGCAGAGGAGGTATAGGGGAGGAACCATGGTGGAGGAATAATGGAGGAGGACGGATGGCGGAGGAGGTATGGCAGAAGAAGGATGGTGGAGGAGGGATTTGTGGAAGAAGGATGGCAGAGGAAAGATGGCGGAGGAGGAGTGGGGGAGTAAGGATGGTGCAGGAGGGATGGCGGAGGAGGGATGGCAGAGGAGGGATGACGGAGGAGGGATGGTGCAGGAAGGATGGAGGAGGAAGGATGGAGGAGGAAGGATCGTGAAGGAAAGATGGCGGAGGAGGAATGATGGAGGAGGGATGACGAGGGAGGGATGGTGCAGGAAGGATGGAGGAGGAAGGATGGAGGAGGAAGGATGGTAAAGGAAGGATGGTGAAGGAAAGATGGTGGAGGAGGAATGACGGAGGAGGGATGACGGAGGAGGGATGGTGCAGGAAGGATGGAGGAGGAAGGATGGTAAAGGAAGGATGGTGAAGGAATGACGGAGGAGGGATGACGAGGGAGGGATGGTGCAGGAAGGATGGAGGAGGAAGGATGGAGGAGGAAGGATGGTAAAGGAAGGATGGTGAAGGAAAGATGGTGGAGGAGGAATGACGGAGGAGGGATGACGGAGGAGGGATGGTGCAGGAAGGATGGAGGAGGAAGGATGGAGGAGGAAGGATGGTAAAGGAAGGATGGTGAAGGAAAGATGGTGGAGGAGGAATGACGGAGGAGGGATGACGGAGGAGGGATGGTGCAGGAAGGATGGAGGAGGAAGGATGGAGGAGGAAGGATGGTAAAGGAAGGATGGTGAAGGAAAGATGGTGGAGGAGGAATGACGGAGGAGGGATGACGGAGGAGGGATGGTGCAGGAAGGATGGAGGAGGAAGGATGGAGGAGGAAGGATGGTAAAGGAAGGATGGTGAAGGAAAGATGGTGGAGGAGGAATGACGGAGGAGGGATGACGGAGGAGGGATGGTGCAGGAAGGATGGAGGAGGAAGGATGGAGGAGGAAGGATGGTAAAGGAAGGATGGTGAAGGAAAGATGGTGGAGGAGGAATGACGGAGGAGGGATGACGGAGGAGGGATGGTGCAGGAAGGATGGAGGAGGAAGGATGGAGGAGGAAGGATGGTGAAGGAAGGATGGTGAAGGAAAGATGGTGGAGGAGGAATGACGGAGGAGGGATGACGGAGGAGGGATGGTGCAGGAAGGATGGAGGAGGAAGGATGGAGGAGGAAGGATGGTGAAGGAAAGATGGTGGAGGAGGAATGACGGAGGAGGGATGACGGAGGAGGGATGGTGCAGGAAGGATGGAGGAGGAAGGATGGAGGAGGAAGGATGGTGAAGGAAAGATGGTGGAGGAGGAATGACGGAGGAGGGATGACGGAGGAGGGATGGTGCAGGAAGGATGGAGGAGGAAGGATGGAGGAGGAAGGATGGTGAAGGAAAGATGGTGGAGGAGGAATGACGGAGGAGGGATGACGGAGGAGGGATGGTGCAGGAAGGATGGAGGAGGAAGGATGGAGGAGGAAGGATGGTGAAGGAAAGATGGTGGAGGAGGAATGACGGAGGAGGGATGACGGAGGAGGGATGGTGCAGGAAGGATGGAGGAGGAAGGATGGAGGAGGAAGGATGGTAAAGGAAGGATGGTGAAGGAAAGATGGTGGAGGAGGAATGACGGAGGAGGGATGACGGAGGAGGGATGGTGCAGGAAGGATGGAGGAGGAAGGATGGAGGAGGAAGGATGGTAAAGGAAGGATGGTGAAGGAAAGATGGTGGAGGAGGAATGACGGAGGAGGGATGACGGAGGAGGGATGGTGCAGGAAGGATGGAGGAGGAAGGATGGAGGAGGAAGGATGGTAAAGGAAGGATGGTGAAGGAAAGATGGTGGAGGAGGAATGACGGAGGAGGGATGACGGAGGAGGGATGGTGCAGGAAGGATGGAGGAGGAAGGATGGAGGAGGAAGGATGGTAAAGGAAGGATGGTGAAGGAAAGATGGTGGAGGAGGAATGACGGAGGAGGGATGACGGAGGAGGGATGGTGCAGGAAGGATGGAGGAGGAAGGATGGAGGAGGAAGGATGGTAAAGGAAGGATGGTGAAGGAAAGATGGTGGAGGAGGAATGACGGAGGAGGGATGACGGAGGAGGGATGGTGCAGGAAGGATGGAGGAGGAAGGATGGAGGAGGAAGGATGGTAAAGGAAGGATGGTGAAGGAAAGATGGTGGAGGAGGAATGACGGAGGAGGGATGACGGAGGAGGGATGGTGCAGGAAGGATGGAGGAGGAAGGATGGAGGAGGAAGGATGGTAAAGGAAGGATGGTGAAGGAAAGATGGTGGAGGAGGAATGACGGAGGAGGGATGACGGAGGAGGGATGGTGCAGGAAGGATGGAGGAGGAAGGATGGAGGAGGAAGGATGGTAAAGGAAGGATGGTGAAGGAAAGATGGTGGAGGAGGAATGACGGAGGAGGGATGACGAGGGAGGGATGGTGCAGGAAGGATGGAGGAGGAAGGATGGAGGAGGAAGGTTGTAAAGGAAGGATGGTGAAGGAAAGATGGTGGAGGAGGAATGACGGAGGAGGGATGACGGAGGAGGGATGGTGCAGGAAGGATGGAGGAGGAAGGATGGTAAAGGAAGGATGGTGAAGGAAAGATGGCGGAGGAGGAATGACGGAGGAGGGATGACGGAGGAGGGATGGTGCAGGAAGGATGGAGGAGGAAGGATGGTAAAGGAAGGATGGTGAAGGAAAGATGGCGGAGGAGGAATGACGGAGGAGGGATGACGGAGGAGGGATGGTGCAGGAAGGATGGAGGAGGAAGGATGGTAAAGGAAGGATGGTGAAGGAAAGATGGCGGAGGAGGAATGACGGAGGAGGGATGACGGAGGAGGGATGGTGCAGGAAGGATGGAGGAGGAAGGATGGTAAAGGAAGGATGGTGAAGGAAAGATGGCGGAGGAGGAATGACGGAGGAGGGATGACGGAGGAGGGATGGTGCAGGAAGGATGGAGGAGGAAGGATGGTAAAGGAAGGATGGTGAAGGAAAGATGGCGGAGGAGGAATGACGGAGGAGGGATGACGGAGGAGGGATGGTGCAGGAAGGATGGAGGAGGAAGGATGGAGGAGGAAGGATGGAGGAGGAAGGATGGCTTAGGGCCAAGTCAGACTAGCAATTCTAATCCACGATATCGCAAGCACATGAGATGTGAAGACACTATATTGTCACCAACAGTAAGCCACATTTCAAGGCCATTATGGATCTCTTCCCCAGTTGATTCTGTCAGAAATCCAGTGAGCCTCTACCTTCCTGTGCACTCTGCAGTGTTATCGGCCCTGCCCAGTTCTCTTTGGTGGACTACAGAAGACTTCCCACCCTATATTATGGAGAAGAGGACAGTGAGAGAGGTGTTCTGTAGTCAAGTCCAAGGGTGACAAAGCGGATCCTCCATAGATATAGTGCAGTGAGTGACACCCCAGGACAGGAAGTGTGTTACTGGCAGGATCACCAGGGGAAAATAAAGGAAAACAAATCCCAGCCGCCACATCTAAGGACCGGTAAGCTGCACTATATGACATTTTCATTCCTGGGTTTTAGATACACTATGAGTACACAGTATGACACGGCAGCTCCTACCTGAAGGACATGGTGAACCACACAGCCATCATCATGAGGGTGATCCGGCGATACTCTGGAGCAAAGCACTGGTGGAAGTTAGCCCAGACCTATTGGAATGGAAATAGGAGAGCGGTTAGGAGCTTGTATTTCAGCATTTCTGTATATAACATTGTAAAAGATGCTTTACACATCACACGAAGAACAACCAAGAGTGAAAGTCATGAAAGAGGACCTGTAATGATGGAAAAATCCTATACTTAGAGTCCATCGAGGGACACAGGAAGTCTTTCATATTTGGGTTATAATGCCACCTACAGGAGACCTGAACACCGGCAAACAACAAACTGTATGCCAGTCCAGGATAACCTCTCCTACAACCCGCATGGCTCATAGTCCTGTGAAGTAGATGAGAAAGGGGTTTCAGGGGAGGCATAGATCAAGGTGTATTGGTCCCACAGAGCCACCAGAGTATCCACTGCTTCCTCTACAGTATCCCTGTGCATGGAGACAGTTTGTTGTCGAACCTGGAGGCCAGGAGGCCCACATCCGCCCTACCCCGCCTGCGACACAGGTCCTGGAACACCTCCAGGTGCACTGACCACTCCTCCAAGTTCAGGTGCTGATGGTTGGGCAAATCTACCGGCCAATTGTCTACACATGGAATGCACACGGTGGACGAGGCTGGGACAGAAGGTTCTGCCCAGGACAGGATCTGATCTACTTCTCTTGCAATGGAGAGACTGCTAGTTCCTTCCTAATGATTGATGTATGCCACCACATGGTCGTTGTCTAGATTATTCTGGATAAGGTGACCAATAGGATGGTCCATCGCTGTAGAGAAAGCCAAGTCATCCGAAGTTCCAGGATGTTGATTGGGAGACGAGACCAAATTCCCTGCACTGGCACGTTGTCAAGCAGTTCCTCCCCAGTCCGACAGGCTGGTATTGGTCGTAAGGATCTTCCAAAAGATTTCAAGTAAGTACTTCCCTGAATCTAGAGCAGGATTCCCAAGCCATTGGAAGTTCAAGCCACCAAGGTCCCTGGTGACCGGTACATGAGTCTGTCCGGAGACCGGATCTACTCCTCCCATAAGGACAGAATGTTGCATTGCCGTGGTCTGGAGTGAACTTGGGCAGAAGGTACGGCCTCAAAGGAGGTCGCCACCAGGGCTAGGACTCTCATCAGCAAGATCAGACAGTTGGTTGACTTGTTGAGACTGAAGTTTCTCCTGTGGAGGAACACTCTGGCATGAGCTGTTGTCAGGATCCAGAGCACCCCCAGGTGGCCTGAAGACGGGTCCTGCAGTTCCTGTGCTCGCCTGCGGGTGTCTCCAGCAGCCAGGAACTGTAAGGAACCTGCAGCTCCGGTACTCACCTGCGGGTGTGCCCCAGCTGTGACTGCTCATCCCATCACCTGGTGCTTCCTGGGAGGGTATTTAGGCCCTCCCTGCAGTCAGGAAGCTGGGTCAGTATTGTGTTGCTAACCTGACTGATGCCCTTGCTCCCTGAACCTTGCTCCCTATCTGAAAACCTGTTGTCGACCCAGCTTGCACCTGACCACTCTTCATCAATCCTGTTCCTGTACCGTGCTGCCCTCCTGTTAACGACTCGGCTTGTACCTGACCACTCTTCTGGTATCCCGAGGCCTGCTGTACATCTGCAGGCCTGTTACCCCTCTTTGTTGGGTTTGTAGTTTTGTTGATGTGGAACCAATAAACTGTGCATATAACCCTATCCTGTGTGGGCATATTAATTTGGTCATCCTGTGTGGGTACCTGCATGTGGTGTGAGAACGCCTGTGCAGGGTACCCTGACAGCTGTGTCCAAGACAAGACCCAGTGTCAGGAACCGGATCTGAACCCGGGGCCTCTTCTGTCGCTGGCGGTGGTCCTACCGGCTGAGCCACCTTAGAACCTTGGATAGCTCCTTGCCGGATCTCCTGTGTAATCCGCAGGTAAACCTAATTTCTGCTGAACTCTGAACTCCTTGCTCCTCCCTTGAACTTCCTATTTTAGCCACGCCTCTGCACTTCCTGTTTGCCAAATTATTTTGCTCCTGCCATTATCTTGTTCCTGCTCCCTGTGATACAATCCGCTCATACTGCTACCCGTGTTCCGACCTTTGGCTGCTGATTCACCGACTACTCTCACCGTCTTCTGCTTCATACCTGATACCTTTGGCTGCTGACCTCGGCTTGTTCGCTGACTACGCTTCTGCCTGCTCCTATACTACTCCCCTCTGCTTGTGTACCCAACCCGGCCTGTTATACCACGAATGTGCCCGCTGCTTCAGCTACTGGACTCCGAACCTGATCCCGGATCGTGACACCCAGTTACCCCAAACAATGAGTTGGTTCCAGCGACTATTTCTGAAGGTTCAGGATCCATCCGCACCAATGTAACATAGTCAAGGACAGAGCCGGCATCCACTGTCCCCCTAACAAAAGGTCATCAACGTATGCCACGAGAGCACAGTAGGGCTGGCAATGGCTAATACCCAAGGTTGAGATGAGAGCAGTGGCGTAACAATCACCATAGCGACCCAGGCGGCCGCTATGGGGCCCGGCCAGGACATCTCCCTGATGCCATGCGGGCCGCCTGGGTCGCTATGGCCTCTGGCTCGGACAGCCAGGCTGCTGGCTGTCACTGGCGGCTGTGAGGAGGAACGCTCCGTTCCTTTTCACAGCCGCTGCTGAGTTGGTGACAACCAGCAGCTTCGCACGAGGTGGCTGGGCCCGTCATCGGCGGCGATCGAGGAGGCGGGGCCCGGCGATCGAGGAGGCGGGGCCCAGTGACGGAGGAGTCGATCGTGGAGGAGAAGGAGGCGGACAGAGGATCAGGGCTGACAGGTAAGAGGGCTTGACCGCCCGCCTGAGACCCTGCAGAGCCCACCATAGAGAGTCTATGGTGGGCTCTGCAGGGTCACCCTTAGGTGGGCTGTTTGGGTTATCAGGTGGGCGTAACTAGAAATCACAGGGCCCCCATACAAAATTTTGCTACGGGGCCCTGTGATTTCAAGTTACGCCCCTGGATGAGAGGCCAAAGGCAGGGCAAAAAATGGATAGTGCGAGGGCCCCACACCAAAGCGTAGGAATCACTAATGTGCTGGAAAGATGGGGGCAAGAAGAAAGGAATCCTTGATGTCCACAGAAGCCACAGAATCTCCCCGGTGAAAGGAGGTGATGACAGATTTGGTGGAACCCATGCAGAATTCCTGGACGAAGAGCTTTGAGATCCACACTGGGGGCAGATGCTCCCTTTGGGTTTGGGAATAGTGTACGGGTTGGAGTAACAAGATCGTTCTGGGCAATGATACCTCAATCCAGAAGACCTGGGAGGGTGTAATGTAGAACAGCGCTCGAGAACGAGCTTCTATTCCAACTCTTATCAGTTGGGTCCTTGAAAACAGATGCATCCTCCACTGGTATAGTAGGACGGGACGTGGCTCAAGCACACAAAATGGCCGCCGTTACGCTCCGGCACTCTGTGATATGAACCATGACGTGGGGGACACTTGGCACAGGTGACCTCGAAAGCTTCAAGCTGGCTCTCTATTGATTTCATGGCTCTACCTGTTGCGACAAATTGAGGATTCGAATCAACCATCGGCTGTACCACTTTCCCGTCTCTGCCTGGATCTCGATCAGCTCGTCATCGGATTTTATGGTCTTGATTTGCGTGACCTGAAAATACAGCAAAACAATTAACAAGAAAAACTCTGATAAGTCACATTCCCATGTAAAATATTCCCCCCCCCCCCCACCACCACCCCCTCAGAACTTCCGACATCAGAACTGCTGACATCATATCCATGGCTTTGAGCTGACGGTACATGAGTAAGATGTCCCCTTGAAATAATCTGCTGATACCATTTTGTGGTGACAGACCCGAGAATGACTCGGCAGTTACATGAGCTAGATGCTTCATCCAAATGAAATCAGCCCTGGGACCATGTTCTCCGATCAGCCAGACAGGCTCCATATTTAGCATAGTCCATCTGTAATCTCTTTCACTACCCCGAAGACCAGGAAAGACATCGCGCTTCCACCTTGTCTCCACGCCGCCTGAGCAGCTGCCGGAAACGCTAAGCGCTTTAATTACCGCCGCTCGCGAGCCGTGCCAAAAGTCTGACGGGCCCGATGACCCATCCATGATGTGCTAACAGCTTGTGACTGAATTGTGATAGAGCGGTGTGAGCAAGGCGGATACTTACGGAGAAGACCCTCTCTGGGTGACCTTTGGCCCTCATGTTGGTGTCATGGACTTGTTTGAGAACCATCCAGGCCTCGTCGTGCTTTCCGTTCTGGAAGGAGAGAAGTTGGATATTCGTGTTAGTGGAGGGAAGTACGGGTAAGCAGATGACAACCCAGTACAAAGAGAAGGAACCCAAAGCAATGGACTTCATATATATGTCATACAACAGAGTCTTTACAAGGCCGTCTCCACAAATAGAGAGGTCTCATGCTGGCCACACAACAAATAGAGAGGTCTCATGCTGGCCACACAACAAATAGAGAGGTCTCATGCTGGCCACACAACAAATAGAGATTGACTTCCTTACCTCCAAGAAGAAGCGAGGACTTTCTGGCATTATGGTCAGCGCTCCGATGGCGAACACAGAAGGAAAAGCGCAGACCAGCACGAACACCCTCCAGCTATGGAACTGATAGGCCGATCCCATCTGGAAGCTCCACCCTTGAAGAGCAAACAAAGTGTACCCGTTATAGCTTTATTTATAAAAAAAACCAAAAACATCCTTCAATAAACCCATCGCTTGCTGGTTTTAGGGGGCTTTTTTTTGTAGTCCTTTGCGGCATTTATGACCGATCCCGTCCACGGCTCAGAACCAGCACATCTCTGGTACTGCTGCTCGGTCCAGACAACACTCTTTAGGTCTCAGTTGAAAACAGATACGTTAAGCCCCC
>NW_017308948.1:90173-96391 GCF_000935625.1 Nanorana parkeri | reverse complement strand
TTGTCTTTAAGCAGGAGGTGAGGAGAAGTCTTCTAATGGTGACACTTGTCCCAATGACAAGATTTCCCCTCATCGAGGAGATTTATTCTCACTTCCTGTTGTGTATCCAGGACAGGAAGTGAGGTAACAGACAGCAAACAGTTAAACACTTTAGGTCACCTCTGTGACATCTTATTTCCATATTGAACATGGCTACTTGTTGGAAAATGGCAACATCGGAATGGTCCGTCACTGGCTGGCCGACAAAACAAGGACCCCCAAAGTAGACGGAGCGTATGAATTCCTTACCGTAGTGAGGGATGATGGCCCACGCCATGGCCGAGGCATATATACCCCCGATCATCCAAAACATACATAGCCAGCTCAGGTGCTCGCCTCTCTTCTCCTGGGCCAGGAACTCCGAGAAGTAGGAGAAGACGATGGGGATGGACCCACCAATGCTAGGAGAACAAAACATGTCATCATGTTCATCAGCAGCAACAATAAGCCAAAGAAAGGGGAGGTGACGAGTGTACTATGGCAACCTATCACTGCTACCGATAAATAGTAGACGGAGCTGGAGCAGCACGGCCTTCTGGACCTATCACTGCTACTGATAATGGTAGACGGAGCTGGAGCAGCACGGCCTTCTGGACCTATCACTGCTACCGATAAATAGTAGACGGAGCTGGAGCAGCACGGCCTTCTGGACCCATCACTGCTACTGATAATGGTGGATGGACCTGGAGCAGCGCTCCCTTCTGGACCTATAATTGCTACTGATAATGGTGGATGGAGCTGGAGCAGCACTGCCTTCTGGACCTATCACTGCTACTGATAATGGTGGATGGACCTGGAGCAGCGCTCCCTTCTGGACCTATCACTCCTACTGATAATGGTAGACGGAGCTGGAGCAGCACGGCCTTCTGGACCCATCACTGCTACTGATAATGGTGGATGGACCTGGAGCAGCGCTCCCTTCTGGACCTATCACTGCTACCGATAATGGTAGACGGAGCTGGAGCAGCACGGCCTTCTGGACCCATCACTGCTGCCATTACTAAACTGAGACAAGTTCGGAGCGTTAAGCGTAAGCGGCGGTGCGCGTATCGGCCATTACAACCGCGGTATATTGAATTACACGCCTACAGTCCTGTGATATAACCGCGTGGCTGCTTTTCAATACGGTGATCAGGAGGCACAGCTGGGCAGGGGCCTCGGGCAGGGGCACGAAGAGGACCTGTCACAAATTCAGGCTACAAATACAGTGAACGATCACACAAGTCTTCGACGAAACCCGCGTGCCAAAACCATCAGCAGATCCAGATATTCGGGTGGTAGGTCCAGGGCAGCCATCAGAGGGGGTACGGCCGATACCCCCAGGCCGCCCGGGGCCCCTTACATGACTATCGGCCAACGGTGAAGGGCAAGGACTGGCCCCTAGCAGCGCAGGGCCCCAGCATTGCCGCTCCAGCGACAAGCCGGGGCCCCATCAGCGACGCTGCTCGTCTGATGTCGTACTGGGCGGGAGTGACGTCACTTCTGGCCGGTCCGGCGGCAGAGGAGGCCACGTGTGCAGGTAAGAGGAGCGAGGAAGGTAGGAAGGAAAGGTGCCCCAAAATTACTGACGGCTGCACTGATCCCAATAGTTTACTGCAGCCCCTCACCCCCCTCACCTTCCCCCAACCTCAGTCCTATGGAGTTCCCACTTGTACACATACAACGGTTACTCACCCCACTCCGGACAGAAGCCGGCAGAACAGAAAGGTCCCGTAGCCTTGAACGAAGGAGGAGAAGAAGGCAAATACGCTGTTGACGGAGAGGGAGATGAGGAGGCACTGTCGTCTGCCAATACGGTCGGCCAATCCACCCCACAGGAACGCTCCAACCATCATACCGAGATACACGATGAGACCTGAAATAACAGAACAGTCAGGACCGGAGCATCCCAAATAATCCTGCACAGAAGATTCAGATATTTGGGGGACATTTGTAGATGAGATATCTTTGTTGGAGAGATGCCTTATAGCAGTATGTAGGTGAAGGACACACCTCCTACCACCACCCAACTCAATGAGATGGAGAGATACCTTATATAGAATGTAGGTGAAGGACACACCTCCTACCACCACCCAACTCAATGAGATGGAGAGATACCTTATACGGTGAAGGACACACCTCCTACCACCATCCAACCCAATGAGATGGAGAGATACCTTATACGGTGAAGGACACACCTCCTACCACCATCCAACCCAATGAGATGGAGAGATACCTTATACGGTGAAGGACACACCTCCTACCACCATCCAACCCAATGAGATGGAGAGATACCTTATACGGTGAAGGACACACCTCCTACCACCATCCAACCCAATGAGATGGAGAGATACCTTATACGGTGAAGGACACACCTCCTACCACCATCCAACCCAATGAGATGGAGAGATACCTTATACGGTGAAGGACACACCTCCTACCACCATCCAACCCAATGAGATGGAGAGATACCTTATACGGTGAAGGACACACCTCCTACCACCATCCAACCCAATGAGATGGAGAGATACCTTATACGGTGAAGGACACACCTCCTACCACCATCCAACCCAATGAGATGGAGAGATACCTTATACGGTGAAGGACACACCTCCTACCACCATCCAACCCAATGAGATGGAGAGATACCTTATACGGTGAAGGACACACCTCCTACCACCATCCAACCCAATGAGATGGAGAGATACCTTATACGGTGAAGGACACACCTCCTACCACCATCCAACCCAATGAGATGGAGAGATACCTTATACGGTGAAGGACACACCTCCTACCACCATCCAACCCAATGAGATGGAGAGATACCTTATACGGTGAAGGACACACCTCCTACCACCATCCAACCCAATGAGATGGAGAGATACCTTATACGGTGAAGGACACACCTCCTACCACCATCCAACCCAATGAGATGGAGAGATACCTTATACGGTGAAGGACACACCTCCTACCACCATCCAACCCAATGAGATGGAGAGATACCTTATACGGTGAAGGACACACCTCCTACCACCATCCAACCCAATGAGATGGAGAGATACCTTATACGGTGAAGGACACACCTCCTACCACCATCCAACCCAATGAGATGGAGAGATACCTTATACGGTGAAGGACACACCTCCTACCACCATCCAACCCAATGAGATGGAGAGATACCTTATACGGTGAAGGACACACCTCCTACCACCATCCAACCCAATGAGATGGAGAGATACCTTATACGGTGAAGGACACACCTCCTACCACCATCCAACCCAATGAGATGGAGAGATACCTTATACGGTGAAGGACACACCTCCTACCACCATCCAACCCAATGAGATGGAGAGATACCTTATACGGTGAAGGACACACCTCCTACCACCATCCAACCCAATGAGATGGAGAGATACCTTATACGGTGAAGGACACACCTCCTACCACCATCCAACCCAATGAGATGGAGAGATACCTTATACGGTGAAGGACACACCTCCTACCACCATCCAACCCAATGAGATGGAGAGATACCTTATACGGTGAAGGACACACCTCCTACCACCATCCAACCCAATGAGATGGAGAGATACCTTATACGGTGAAGGACACACCTCCTACCACCATCCAACCCAATGAGATGGAGAGATACCTTATACGGTGAAGGACACACCTCCTACCACCATCCAACCCAATGAGATGGAGAGATACCTTATACGGTGAAGGACACACCTCCTACCACCATCCAACCCAATGAGATGGAGAGATACCTTATACGGTGAAGGACACACCTCCTACCACCATCCAACCCAATGAGATGGAGAGATACCTTATACGGTGAAGGACACACCTCCTACCACCATCCAACCCAATGAGATGGAGAGATACCTTATACGGTGAAGGACACACCTCCTACCACCATCCAACCCAATGAGATGGAGAGATACCTTATACGGTGAAGGACACACCTCCTACCACCATCCAACCCAATGAGATGGAGAGATACCTTATACGGTGAAGGACACACCTCCTACCACCATCCAACCCAATGAGATGGAGAGATACCTTATACGGTGAAGGACACACCTCCTACCACCATCCAACCCAATGAGATGGAGAGATACCTTATACGGTGAAGGACACACCTCCTACCACCATCCAACCCAATGAGATGGAGAGATACCTTATACGGTGAAGGACACACCTCCTACCACCATCCAACCCAATGAGATGGAGAGATACCTTATACGGTGAAGGACACACCTCCTACCACCATCCAACCCAATGAGATGGAGAGATACCTTATACGGTGAAGGACACACCTCCTACCACCATCCAACCCAATGAGATGGAGAGATACCTTATACGGTGAAGGACACACCTCCTACCACCATCCAACCCAATGAGATGGAGAGATACCTTATACGGTGAAGGACACACCTCCTACCACCATCCAACCCAATGAGATGGAGAGATACCTTATACGGTGAAGGACACACCTCCTACCACCATCCAACCCAATGAGATGGAGAGATACCTTATACGGTGAAGGACACACCTCCTACCACCATCCAACCCAATGAGATGGAGAGATACCTTATACGGTGAAGGACACACCTCCTACCACCATCCAACCCAATGAGATGGAGAGATACCTTATACGGTGAAGGACACACCTCCTACCACCATCCAACCCAATGAGATGGAGAGATACCTTATACGGTGAAGGACACACCTCCTACCACCATCCAACCCAATGAGATGGAGAGATACCTTATACGGTGAAGGACACACCTCCTACCACCATCCAACCCAATGAGATGGAGAGATACCTTATACGGTGAAGGACACACCTCCTACCACCATCCAACCCAATGAGATGGAGAGATACCTTATACGGTGAAGGACACACCTCCTACCACCATCCAACCCAATGAGATGGAGAGATACCTTATACGGTGAAGGACACACCTCCTACCACCATCCAACCCAATGAGATGGAGAGATACCTTATACGGTGAAGGACACACCTCCTACCACCATCCAACCCAATGAGATGGAGAGATACCTTATACGGTGAAGGACACACCTCCTACCACCATCCTAGACAAATTCCTGTAATAAAGACCGCTCACTGCTGCTCTCTCTTCAGGTGCAGACTGATTGGTCTTGTCTCCACCCCCCTCCTGTAGTTCCCTGTAGTGGGTGGAGCCTGCTGGGTCCCTCCCACAGCTCTGCTCTCCGCACAGGCTATGTACAGCAGGACATGAAGCCCATAGGAATGACCAAGGCTGCAGAGTCGCATGATATCTCCCTGGATTGGGAACCAATGAATGTAATACTGGGAGGGGGGTCCCCTTTTTTAGGTATAACGACCACTTTAAGTGCTTCTATGATTATCTGTAAAAGGGGAGCCTTAGACATCAATGTCAGCTGTGATTTTATATCTGCGAGACCCATATCATTTGGACACGGTGAAGAACCAGAAGGTGTGATCCCTGTGATCCCGGCGTGTCTGGAAGCTGCAAATGGAGATGTTATCAAGCGGTTGTCTCACCGCCGCATCACAGGAGGGACGCAGGGGGATCTTGCCCCTATGTTTCTGTCCAGATGTGGACGCGATCCGCCCGGGCCGCAGCTGCTTGGGCCGGCACTGATAGCTTGCTTCTGGGTTTGGATGAACTCACGTTGGTACTGAACCTGAGCCCGTTCTCAGTGACAAACGCAGGAGCACAATTGGTCACGCATCTGAAGACGGAGTACGAGTCCTCTTTAAGATCTGTGGTTCTACGAAGCCCGGTCGCGGTTTGCGCATTGTTCCGCTGAACGTTCCGTGTCTTTTATCACAGGAAGGTGAGAGATCCCGGGAGAGATGAAGGCTGCGATTGCCAGAATGACTGAAATCTTCCGGGGAACAAAAAACCCAGAACAGGGCGCTTCCATCCCCCGCCGCGGCGAAGTCTGTAGGGTGAGCGCCTAAAAGGCGTAGCGGGAGACCGTCGTTACAGAAAATCGCCATCACCTCAATCATAAAGACAAGAACGTTCTTCTATAATTGCTGTCCTCAATAATCCCCCGCTGGAGGTGGAAGATCCCAACTTACCGAGACAGAACTCCGCAGGAACATGATGGCCATTCTCTCTCTCCCTCCCTTCCTCCCTCCCTCTCTCCCCCTCCCTCTCTCCCTCCCTCTCTCCCTC
>NW_017308948.1:86580-89934 GCF_000935625.1 Nanorana parkeri | reverse complement strand
CAGTTGTTACAGAAAATCACCTCAATCATAAAGACAAGAACGTTCTTCTATAATTACTGTCCTCAATAATCCCCCGCTGGAGGTGGAAGATCCCAACTTACTACAGTCACATGCTGAAAATGAAATCTAAAGTAAACAAAACGTTGTAAATCATCTTCGTGAACATCAAATATTGACTGGCAGCCTCTGGGGGACGTTCACATCGATGTGTATTCAGGTTGTGGAATCCGGAGGAGATAGAAATCTCTGCCGGCGACATTCACGCGGTTAACTCATTGGCTGCCAGCAGGGTCAGACCGATAGTGGGGCAGCGGAGGCATCTGCCTGGGGCACATCGGGAGGGGGACAATTTATATCGCCAACATAAACAGTGGTGTGGTCTCCTCTGCCCCCATACCCCGTGTTGCTGTACTGTGGCCTTGCTAGGCTCCTGGGCCTTGCGTAAGGAACTCCACCCATTGTCATCATCACCTGACCAACGCTGACCACTCACTGCGATCCCATTCTCTGTGAGGTCTGACGGGAACAAGGGTAATGTGCTCTATCTGGTGCCACCAAGAAACACGAGGGGCACCTGGATTCCGGGAGCTGACATACATAGCTCCTCACCTTCCACCCCTAGTTGGCTCAAACCCCGCCCTCTCTTAGCACTAAGTCCCGCCCATTACCATTTAACAGGCCAATGCCAGAGCCTCTTTTTGTAAGTGAAGGCCGTTTTGTAGAACTTGATGATCACCCCCACCACGGCAATCCTAAAGACAAGATAATGCTCCTTCCATTATAATTACTGTCGTAATCCCTGGCTGGTGGTAGAAGATCCCCAACATACCAATGAGGAAACAGACGAGGGGTTCAAGGGAACCCGGCAATAAAATAGAGTAATCCCTACAGAACACCATTGGGGTGAGTTGTAAGCAGAGTATGAGCCAGGTCCTCTTGTCCAACATGGTATGATGACTTTGGTGTGTCGGAACTCGAGTGTCCTGCACAGAGCCCTGACCTCAACCCTACTGACCACCTTTGGGGTAAGTGGAACGCCAATTGTGAGCAAGGTCTTCTCATCCAACATCAGCACCTGACCTCACACATGGGACAAATTCCTACAGACATCCTCCAAATGATGGAGCTCATGTGTCTCCAGTAAAGGTTCTGTTCCTCCTCCATCATACAAAGACATTGTAGACAATTGGGATCTTCCAGCCTTGTGGTCACACTTTGGAGAAGAGCCATTTCTGTTCCACCATGACTGTCCCCTGTGTACAAAGCCAGCTCCATACAGACATGGTGTGACCAGTGTGGTGGGGGAACTCGAGTGTCCTGCACAGAGCCCTGACCTCAACCCTACTAACCACTTCTGGATGGATTTGAGCCAGGTTTTTTTATCTTGGGGTTCCTCCAGGTTTCCAGGGGTTCTTTCAGAAGAGAACAGTGGAAGACTTGGAGACAGAAGATCTGTGCTCTCTACTCAAGCAACCCTTAGGGACCTCCAGAGGAGCTCCAGGAGCAGAAGACCTGATTGGCAATCGGCATTGCAATACATGCCAAGGGTGATCTACAGAACACCTTTGGGATGAGTTTGAATGCTAATTGTGAGCCAGATCTTCTCATCCAACATCAGTACCTGTTCAGGGGTCTCCAGTGAAGGTTCTGGTGATCCTCCATCATACAAATACATTGTAGACAATTTAGCTCTTCCAGCCTTGTGGTCAGAGTTTGGTGAAGACCCTTTTCTGTTCCCCCCCCATGACTGTCCCCTGTGTACAAAGCCAGCTCCATACAGACACGGTGTGACCGGCTTGGTGGAGGAACTTGAGTGTCCTGCACAGAGCCCTGACCTCAACCCTACTGATCACCTCTGGATGAATTAGAACCAGGTCTTCTCACATAGGGGTTCCTCCAGGTTTCTAGGGGTTCTTTTAAAAGAAAGAAGTCCAAGACATGTAGACAGGAGATCCATGATGTCTACTCAAGCAACCGTTAGAAGCCCCTGGACCAGAAGACCTGATTCGCAATCGGCATTCTAAATCATGCCAAGGATGATCTATAGAACACCTTCGGGATGAATTGGAATGCCAATTGTGAGCCGGATCTTCTCATCCAACATCAGCACCTGACCTCACAAATGGCCAAAAATTCCCTCAGACATCCTCCAGATGATGGACTTCAGGTACCTCCAGTGCAGGTTCTGTTAATACTCCATCATACACAGACATTGACAATTGGGCTCTTCCAGCCTTGTGGTAACAGTTTGGTGAAGACCCTTTTCTGTCCCCCCATGACTGTCCCCCGTGTACAAAGCCAGCTCCATACAGACATGGTGTGACCGGCTTGGTGAAGACCCTTTTCTGCCCCACCATGACTGTCCCCTGTGTACAAAGCCAGCTTCATACAGACATGGTGGGACCAGTTTGGTGGAGGAACTCGGGTGTCCTGCACATGAGCCCTGACCTCAACCCTACTGACCACCTTTGGGGTGAATTGGAACCAGACTATGGGCCAGGTCCTCTTGTCCATCATGGTTTGATAAGTTTGGTGTGGAGGAGCTCGAGTGTCCTGCATGGACTCCTGACCTCAACCCTACTGAACACCTCTGGGATGAATTGGAGCCAGGTTTTCCCATCGACTATCAGCACCTGACCTCACAAATTGGCCCAAATTCCCACAGACACCTTCCAAAATCTTGCGGAACCGTTTTCAGAAGAGTGAATATGACAGGAGATTATGAAGGACTCCATAATGATGGTTGTGGGGGAAGGGGGGCTTCCATATTTCATTAGACCATGGCTTTGGAATGGGATGTCCATCAAGCCCGTGTAGATGTTTATGGTCAGGTGTCCACCAACATTTGGCCGTACAGTGCACAGGGTCCTGTGGCTTCAGGCGCCACCGTGAATATATTTGGAATCAGGGCAGCCATCAGAAATTTTGGGGGCCCTTACACGGCTTTAGGCCGGGGCTTAGTGACGCGCTGGACGCGGGGCTCAGTGACGCGCTGGACGCAGGGCTTAGTGACGCGCTGGACACGGGACCCACCTGAGAGTGACCCTGCAGAGCCCACCATAGATGCTGCACAGCCCATCTGAGACTGTCTGTAGTGGGCTCTGAAGGGGTCTCAGGTGGACTGGTCAGGGCTGCATCCCTCCCCTCCCTCCTTTCCTTCCTTCCTTCCTAGCTCCTCTTACCTGCACACATCTGCTGCCGGACGGACCAGAAGTGACGCCACGTCACCAACGTGACGTCACTTCCGGCCAGTCTGACATCAGACGAGCAGCGTCGCTGATGGGGCCCCAGCTTGTCTCGAAGCCGCTGGAGCGGCAATGCTGGGGCCCTGCGCTGCTAGGGCCAGGCCTCCTC
>NW_017308948.1:84327-85427 GCF_000935625.1 Nanorana parkeri | reverse complement strand
CTGCAAAAATAATTGCCTTGCCCTTTAAATAAAGCATGCGCGCACTCCCTGTAAGAATATCTCCTCAGACGCTGGGCGGACTTCCCGTCACTCGATGGGTTAAATGTGCCTTCGCTGCGCCAGAGGTGCCCGGGCGCTCTGAGTCAGCAGCGACGCGCGGAACGTACAATCTATTCGGCCGCGGGCGGTGTGAACTCTCAGCCGTGCCGCATTTCCGAAGTGGAGCTGTGACGAGCCACTGCATAGAGGGGGGGAAGGGACGGATGGAAGGCGGGTTTTTTAGGAGGACTCACTGCAAAAATAATTGCCTTGCCCTTTAAATAAAGCATGCGCGCACTCCCTGTAAGAATATCTCCTCAGACGCTGGGCGGACTTCCCGTCACTCGATGGGTTAAATGTGCCTTCGCTGCGCCAGAGGTGCCCGGGCGCTCTGAGTCAGCAGCGACGCGCGGAACGTACAATCTATTCGGCCGCGGGCGGTGTGAACTCTCAGCCGTGCCGCATTTCCGAAGTCTGCGCTTTGCATGCCGTCGGTGCTTTTGTTCCACTATTTAAATGTCAGTGTCATTGTCTGGATGTCCCGGGGTCTGTCCGCAGCCGGCCGCCGGGTGACCTTCAAATGTCTTATTAGGGAGACACTTTATCTCAAAGCATGATGAGACCCAAAGAGGAGCTCAACCTCGCTAGCTCATATCAGGGGGGGGGTCGGATCCCTGGCCGGGTCTGTATTGCTGACTGGCCTTGTCTCCGCCCCCTCCTGTAATAAAGACCGGTCACTGCCGCTCTCTCTCCTTGTGCAGGGTGACTGGTCTTGTCTCCGCCCCCTCCTGCAATGAAGACCGCTCACTGTCGCTCTCTCTGCTTGTGCAGGGTGTCTGGTCTTGTCTCCGCCCCCTTTTGTAATAAAGATCCATCACTGCTACTCTCTCCTTGTGCTGAGTGACAGGTCTTGTCTCCGCCCCCTCCTGTAATGAAGACCGCTCACTGTCGCTCTCTCTGCTTGTGCAGGGTGTCTGGTCTTGTCTCCGCCCCCTTTTGTAATAAAGATCCATCACTGCTACTCTCTCCTTGTGCTGAGTGACATGCCTTTGCTCCGCCAA
>NW_017308948.1:81165-83504 GCF_000935625.1 Nanorana parkeri | reverse complement strand
TCACTGCCGCTCTCTCTCCTTGTGCAGGGTGACTGGTCTTGTCTCCGCCCCCTCCTGTAATAAAGACCGCTCACTGCTACTCTCTGCTTGTGCAGGGTGACTGGTCTTGTCTCCGCCCCCTCCTGCAATGAAGACCGCTCACTGTCGCTCTCTCTGCTTGTGCAGGGTGTCTGGTCTTGTCTCCGCCCCCTTTTGTAATAAAGATCCATCACTGCTACTCTCTCCTTGTGCTGAGTGACAGGTCTTGTCTCCGCCCCCTCCTGTAATGAAGACCGCTCACTGTCGCTCTCTCTGCTTGTGCAGGGTGACTGGTCTCGTCTCCGCCCCCTCCTGTAATAAAGACCGCTCACTGCTCCTCTCTCTGCTTGTGCAGGGTGACTGGTCTTGTCTCCGCCCCCTCCTGTAATAAAGACCGGTCACTGCCTCTCTCTCTGCTTGTGCAGGGTGACTGGTCTTGTCTCCGCCCCCTCCTGTAATAAAGACCAATCACTGCCTCTCTCTCTGCTAGTGCAGGGTGACTGGTCTTGTCTCCTCCCCCTCCTGTAATAAAGACCGCTCACTGCTCATCTCTCTGCTTGTGCAGGGTGACTGGTCTTGTCTCCGCCCCCTCTCCTGTAATACAGACCTTTGAAGGAAGCTCCTCCTTCCAGACCAGATATGCAGATGATAAAAGAAATCCCTGCCACTCTCTCCCTCTGCCGCTGGTCACATGACCAACTGCCACTGCAGGTGAGGTCCCGCTGAACGGACGCATGCAGTTTAGTGCGAGTGCTCTTGCCTTGACATTTCATACACAGGGATGGGATATATATCTGGCGGGACCCCCCCGCACGCTGGGGATTATTATTCAGGTCTCAGAATTCCATTTTGTTACAATTTTGTTACAATGTTAGAAAAAATGTTTCAATGTTATTTATTGTAGAGAAGATTCTCCGTGGAAGAGATTCCGACTCCAAATCCGCTGCTGAGGATCCCTTCCAGCCCCCCTGAGGGCCCATCAATCATCCCCGTCCCCCGGAATCCGCCCCATTTATCGGGGGCAACGAGCCTCAGCAAAGCTTCCATTGCCATTCACCTCCCAACTTGCCTCTTAAAGGGGAACTCCTCCCGGGAGCCATCGCACAGCAGAGACACTTTGCATGCTGGGATGTCAAAAATCAATCCCCCGCCCCTCATAATTGTGACACTGCGCACGCTCAAAGTAGATTTAAAGCCCCGTCTCCGTCTAATATATTTTTTTTGATGCCGTCCACATCGGGAAGATTTTCCCGTCTGAAGAGAAGGCATCCGGAGGGTGGAGTGTTCCTTTAAATCCAGCTGCAGCCCCAGTAATCAGGCTCGGGATGTGGGTGACACACATAAGCGCTCGGCACCTCCAGAGGGACTGATTTAGAACCCCCCGTGCTGAGAGCAGTTTAATTGCGGAGGGCATTAATGAGCACTCGGGTGTCATGGCGGCTCGCTGGAGGACGCGGTGCCGCGCGTCTTGTGCCTGGGTCACGCCGTTAATATACATCTCTGATGCCTCTACACACAGCTCGGGGTGTGAGGAACGGTGTCCTAATAGAAGGTCATCCAACTCTCCCCATTTATTCCTATAGAGGGACCAGCAGGGGGCGCCTGGCCACACTGCTCACCATAATGCTGCATACAGGCGGTGCTCCATAGAACATTCTAGTGTCACCTGTGGAAGAGAAGCTATTTTTTTCTAGGTCATACTTTGTATTTTCATTCTCCTATTATTACTGTGATCCCCTGCAGAGCTCAGACTGCAAGGGGGAAGGGAAGCACCAATCAGGGCTGCGTTGCATTGCTCAGTGCCGTCAATGACCATGCTTATAGAAGGCGAGAGCACCGGGGTGACTGCTTTTTTTTATTACCCAATCAGCAAGCTGGAGGCGGGTCCTTGACCAAGCTGTACCGCTAAATTGCTGCGGAGGTCAGCCACCAGACATGTAGGACAAGACCAGTCACCCTGCATGAGGAGAGAGAGCGGCAGTGAGCGGTCTTTATTACAGGAGGGGGCGGAGACAAGACCAGTCACTCTGCACGAGGAGAGAGAAAACAGCAATGGGCGGTCTGTATTATAGGAGGGGGCGGAGACGAGACCAGTCACCCTGCAAGAGGAGAGAGAGAACAGCAGTGGGCGGTCTTTATTACAGGAGGGGGCGGAGACAAGACCAGTCAGCCTGCAAGAGGAGAGAGAGAACAGCAGTGACCGGTCTGTATTATAGGAGGGGGCGGAGACAAGACCAGTCACCCTGCAAGAGGAGAGAGAGAACAGCAGTGGGCGGTCTTTATTACAGGAGGGGGCGGAGACAAGACCAGTCACCCTGCAC
>NW_017308948.1:77670-77970 GCF_000935625.1 Nanorana parkeri | reverse complement strand
AGCAGTGACCGGTCTTTATTACAGGAGGGGGCGGAGACAAGACCAGTCACCCTGCACAAGGGGAGAGAGCGACAGTGACTGGTCTATATTACAGGAGGGGGCGGAGACAAGACCAGTCACCCTGCACAAGGAGAGAGAGCGACAGTGATTGGTCTTTATTACAGGAGGGGGCGGAGACAAGACCGGTCACCATGCACAAGGAGAGAGATCAGCAGCGGGCGGTCTTTATTACAGGAGGGGGCGGAGATGTTCTGATTCCGGATATAATTGAGGGGCGGTATCTCTGTGTATGTGGCAGCT
>NW_017308948.1:75356-77647 GCF_000935625.1 Nanorana parkeri | reverse complement strand
ACTCCCAGCTAGGATGCCGCCATTTTATCGCTTCTTCTATCCGCGGCTCGTTCTCATCTCCGTCTATTTATAAGAACAAATGTCGCTGAGCGGGGCCCTCAGTTCTCCCGGTCACCCATTCAGCCAATGAACGTGCAGTTTGTCTCGGGACTCATCCCCGTGGATTCCTCGAAGGGGGAGGGGTCACGCGGCGTGGACACCAACAAAGGCGGTCATACATTTCACTGATGGCGCTATGGGTGGAGGTTTCGTTGTGGATGGCGCCCCAACGCATTGTGCAGTAGGTGCCGACGTACGGAGCAGCGTATGCCCATGCACGGCGGCGTGCTGCGTTGTGAAGTGAGGTCCATTCATAATAAAGATGAGACTCTCTTTATTGTCCACTGTCCTCCTTTGGCAGCCCATTCTTAATACAGCCCATTCATAATGAGTAGGATACCTTAACACAAGTAGCGCTCAGACCGGGAGAGGAAGGACTGCGAGCCAATCAGGAGCATCAAAGAAGAAGCTGACAGGAGAGCGCAGGGAGGAGACTCGGCACCAGTGGCGTACATGGGGCCCGGGCACAGGGGGGGGCCCGGGCCAGGGCCATGTGAGCCGCCTGGGTCGCTATGGCATGTAAGGGTGCCGGCTGTCACTGACACTGGCTGTGTCAGTGACAGCCAGCAGGGGAGGCCGGCGTTCGCAGTGAAGGAGGAGGCGGGGCCCGCCTGAGAGCAACCCCCGCCTCCTCTTAGGTCACTGGACATCGACCTAAGAGGAGGCGGGGCCCGTCGATAGAAGAGGAGACGGGGGACGGAAGAGGAGGCGGGGGCCCCCCGGCGACCACGGAGGTGGACAGCGCTGACAGGTAAGAGGTGTGCGGCCCATCTGAGACCCTGCAGAGCCCGCCATAGAGAGTCTATGGTGGGCTCTGCAGGGTCACTCTCAGGTGGGCTCTGCAAGTGGCATAACTAGCAATCACGGGGGGCCCCATACAAAATTTTGCTACGGGGCCCCGTGATTTCTAGTTACGCCCCTGCTCGGCACCCTCTTAATTGTCCATTCAGCAGCCTGGAGGCGGGGCCTTGACCAACCTATTGCCTATGACATGAGGCGGAGGTCAGGGACCTGGCAGGTAACACAGCTCAGAGACACGTATGTCCCCGTTGAGGGTTCAGCTTTAACTTTAGGACGAGAGCGCAATGCCTGGGACTTGCTCCAAGATGGGGGCGGGGAGCGGCCGGGGCCCACAGAGGCTTCGAGGTTCCTGGAATTCCCAGCCGGGGGAATCGATGGAAGCAGATGTCTGTAGCAGAGATTTATGTCATGTCGGCCCAATCAATTCCTCCCTCTCGGGATCTGCAGCTCTCCCAACAAGGATGAGAAGGTCGTCTGAAAGAGACTACAAGAAGAGGTGACCCCCCGTGGGATTCCGGCCCGGTTACAGGAAATGAGGATGTGTGCCGTGACCCCGAGACCCGGCCCGCCTCGTTACCGCAGAGTTCAACTCTATGGATTCCTAACGAGGAGGAGAGATTATCTGTCGCTTCTTCATCCCGGAACAAGGACCTCTTATCACCCAACAACCCCCAGTCTTAGTCCGTAGGGTTCAGTATTGGGTTGGCTCCGCCCTCTAATGGCCCCCCAGTCTTAGTCCGTAGGGTTCAGTATTGGGCTGGCTCCGCCCTCTAATGGCATCCCAGTCTTAGTCCGTAGGGTTCAGTATTGGGTTGGCTCCGCCCTCTAATGGCATCCCAGTTTTAGTCCGTAGGGTTCAGTATTGGGCTGGCTCCGCCCTCTAATGGCATCCCAGTCTTAGTCCGTAGGGTTCAGTATTGGGTTGGTTCCGCCCTCTAATGGCATCCCAGTTTTAGTCCGTAGGGTGGCATCCCAGTCTTAGTCCGTAGGGTTCAGTATTGGGTTGGCTCCGCCCTCTAATGGCATCCCAGTCTTAGTCCGTAGGGTTCAGTATTGGGTTGGTTCCGCCCTCTGATGGCCCCCTAGTCTTAGTCTGTAGGGTTCAGTATTGGGTTGGCTCCGCCCTCTAATGGCCCCCCCAGTCTTAGTCCGTAGGGTTCAGTATTTTGTTGGCTCCGCCCTCTGATGGCCCCCCAGTCTTAGTCCGTAGGGTTCAGTATTGGGTTGGCTCCGCCCTTTGCCGCTATAACAGCTCCGCCTCTTCTGGGAAGGCGTCCACAAGGTTTAGGAGTGTGTCTATGGGAATGTTGGATCATTTGTGAGGTCAGGTACTGATGTTGGGGGAGGGGCTTGCAGTCTCCGCCTCTAATTCATCCCAAAGGTGTTCTATG
>NW_017308948.1:57213-74869 GCF_000935625.1 Nanorana parkeri | reverse complement strand
CCCAGTCTTAGTCCGTAGGGTTCAGTATTGGGTTGGCTCCGCCCTTTAATGGCCCCCCAGTCTTAGTCCGTAGGGTTCAGTATTGGGCTGGCTCCGCCCTCTAATGGCATCCCAGTCTTAGTCCGTAGGGTTCAGTATTGGGTTGGCTCCGCCCTCTAATGGCATCCCAGTTTTAGTCCGTAGGGTTCAGTATTGGGCTGGCTCCGCCCTCTAATGGCATCCCAGTCTTAGTCCGTAGGGTTCAGTATTGGGTTGGTTCCGCCCTCTGATGGCCCCCTAGTCTTAGTCTGTAGGGTTCAGTATTGGGTTGGCTCCGCCCTCTAATGGCCCCCCCAGTCTTAGTCCGTAGGGTTCAGTATTTTGTTGGCTCCGCCCTCTGATGGCCCCCCAGTCTTAGTCCGTAGGGTTCAGTATTGGGTTGGCTCCGCCCTTTGCCGCTATAACAGCTCCGCCTCTTCTGGGAAGGCGTCCACAAGGTTTAGGAGTGTGTCTATGGGAATGTTGGATCATTTGTGAGGTCAGGTACTGATGTTGGGGGAGGGGCTTGCAGTCTCCACCTCTAATTCATCCCAAAGGTGTTCTATGAGGTTGAGGTCAGGACTCTGTGCGACCAGTCACGTTCCTCCCCCCCCTCCCCCATCCGTGTCTTTATGGACCTTGCTTTGTGCACTGGTGCGCAATCATGTGGGAACAGGAAGGGGCCGTCCCCAAACTCCTCCCACAAAGTTGGGAGCATCAAATTGTCTAAAATGTCTTGGTGTGCTGAGGCCTTAAGAGTTCCCGTCACTGGAACTAAGGGGCGGAGCCCAACCCCCGATAAACAACCCCCTCCCCCCTGCTGCCCCTGCCATCCGGTTGCCATTCTTCGTTGATGGTTGGGGAGGGGGATGCATTGCGGAACCTGGCCTTGGGGCAGCAGGGAGAGTAAATCTGGCCCTGACTGCAGAGTTAGAGGTGGGAATCAGCAGGGGGCGTGTTGGACCTCTGCAGAGAGACCGCTGCTTCTACACAGGGAGTAGGGGCCCTTCTCTGCAGCGTGATGGCGGGGGACCGGCTGTGTCTGCATTCTAAAGAACAAAAGCCCCTGCAATGCATTTTTGGCTGATTTCAACCAAACTTTCGGTTGGGTTTTAACCCTTCGGGGTTCTACCAAAAACTGAAAGTACACGAAACCTGCGTAACAGAACCATGCAGTACAGTGAAACAGGCTGAAGTTATACAGAAGACCGACTTACCCAGCATGCCTTTGTTGGAGTCAGACAAGCACATATCCTTCTCCGCACTGGGCAACACAAATCCAACTACAAAAATTTCCACCCCGTCGGCCATGAGGGCAAGTCCTAGCACGAAGTAGAGGGTCCACTGAAATCGTCCATGGCCGCATTCTTGAAGGATTACCTCGTACTGCTGAGCCAGCTCTTCCTTGTCCTTCCTCTTTTGCCCTTCCAGATCAGTAAAGTCTTTGAACTCGGTAACCGGTTCCTGGTTATCGGCGAGGTGATCCCCTTTCATGGAGTCAGCCCTAGGAATGCCCTGATACTCTCCCTCGTAGATCTCGTCCTCCTCGTCGTGGCCTTCGGTGGCATCGCTAGACCCCCCCTCGTCGTCGTTGACGGGATCTTCTCGGTAGTACCCATCCTGCGGCGGGTAGTCGTCGTCGTCGTCTTCTTCGAACCGAGTGTAGGAGCGTTTGGTATATTCGTCTTGCACCTTGTCCACGCCCTTCCCAACTTTCTTGGTCGCGTGTTTCTTCACCTCCTTGGCTATGTCTTTGGCTCCTCGTATAAAAGCAGTCCGATCTCTGAATGATTCATCCATGGTGACCAGCGCAAGATAGAGGAACTAATATCTGGTGGACTTCAAAGACGAAGGCCTCGTTATCTTCGGCTCTACTTCTGCGGGGCTAATGTTTCAGCACTGCCAAGGTTGGACAGCGACCTACAATAGGACGGATGGCGCCAAGGGCATCCCACAACACTGGAAAGCTGGAGCGCTCGCAGGGAATACTCTTGGCAATGCTAGGGATTCTGCAGGAGCATGCTCTGCAGGGACGTAGTATTGGATGCGAGGTTCAAACTTTGACGGATCCTTCAGCTCCTAAAAAGAAAAAGAGAGAAAAGTCAAAAGGGATATTTGAAACATTTCCATTCAATTACAAAAATTCACGACAGCGAGTGTCAGAGACCAAAAACTTGAAACATTCCATGTTCCGATCAATTACAACAATTCACAACAGCGAGTGTCAGAGACCAAAAACAAGAACAAGCGCGCTACCCGGGCATACAAACTTGTGGGAGATGCGGTGTAAGGACAGGGACTACAGCGTGCAAGCTCTATATGAAACAGAGAGAGGAGCCCTGTGATAAACAATGAGAAGAAGGTGTATTGAGAAGCGCTACTACTGTACTAAGCATGAGCGGGGGCGTATCTGCCCGCGAGGCAAACAAGGCGTTTGCCTGGGGCGGCAGATTCGCTGGGGGCGGCACCCCGAGTGTTACTCGCCTGGATGGGATGACGCGGACGTCGGCCTGGAGAGTGGTATGAGGGGGAACTCACGTTTGAGAAGTCATCTGTGGGAGGAACTCCAGTGGGGCCCCTGGAAGAATGCAGACCTGCTGAGCCCGGTGGTCTGGTAGGTTGAGTGTCTGTGAGGACGTGGGCTGTGGTTGAAGGACAGCTGTCTCTTGCAAGGACTCAGATGGCCAGGTTGAGTCTGACGTCGGCTTCGTGTCAGTTGGCTCGGGAGGGGCAAAGGGTTAGTTCGGAGAGGAACGAACGCCGACGGGAGTAGTTGGAGGGTCAAAGAGCAATGGAGAGCGGGTCGGTAGCTACGCGTTTCGAGGCGGGGCCTCTTTGTCAAGCTCCGATCGAACGGGGAGACCCTGTTCGCGTAGCTACCGACCCGCGACGACTCAAGCTGGCCATCTGAGTCCTTGCAAGAGACAGCTGTCCTTCAACCACAGCCCACGTCCTCACAGACACTCAACCTACCAGACCACCGGGCTCAGAGTGTCAGAGACCAGCTGCTTCCGCACATGCGCCAAATCCCGGCTCCCGTACTACGCATACGCGCCACGGATTAGGCGCGGAGACACGCGCCAAATGGCGCACAGGAAGTGATGCTCTCCATCTATTATCTCCCCTATTTAAACTCGTCCTACACACTGACTCATTGCTGGATTGTCTTCTCAACCGCCCTGACGTCTCCTGTTCCCTGTTCTCAGTTCCTGTGATCATTAGACCCGGATTGACCTTAACCTTGTTTGCCCGCAGCCTGCCCTTGACCTCGGATTGTTTGACCATTCTTGTTTGCCTCTACCCTTGATTTCGGATTGCTTTACTGGACGGCCTTTGCCTCCTCCTTTTGTACCTTCTCTGCCTGCTCGGTGTGACCTCGGCCTGTCGACATTGGACTTCGGGATCTCCACAAACCTGCTGCAGAATCAGATATTGGCTTGCACGGTGATAACGCCACTGGCACCCCTGCCACTCGTTGTCTGCCAGGACTCTGTCCCCAATACCAGAGTCCCTAGGACACGAGGGGCAAGGGAAGCCTTCTCCCACATCCAGTCTCCACACAGGTAGTAAGTTGCAAATGAACCTAAAACATTTACACAACCCCAACCCTGTGGATCTTAACAACTCAAAGTTACCTGACCAGTAGAGATTAGAAAGTAACATGAGGATGAGAACCTGACCGGCCGAGATTAAAAACTCAGGGGCCCCGGACCTACGGAGGTTAAGAGCCCAGATATATAAAGGGCAAGTGGCTTATAGAAAGTGTAACGTGAGATAGAACGAGTCGCCTGACTTGTACAGTGGTTTAGAAGGAGGCACATGAACTGAAGAGGTTTCAAGAACATTATCTTCGGAGACATCAACGTTTAATAGATTGGCCTCATTGTATAGATTGGAATATATAATGGAGAGATCCACCTGAGCGTCGAGCTTAGCAGAGATTATAACCTTGGACAGAACCACCAGACCTGTACAGATCTGTAGCAGAAGATCAGATAAGACATCTTTCCTGCACAGAGCAGAAGCTTAGACAGAGGCTGCTAACCTGGAGAGATGAACATTTCAGATGGGTACAGGCACATGACCATAGAGAGAAGAAGATTAGACAGAGGTACCCTATAGAAATCAGATGATTAAATAGGCAGAAGCACCTGACATGTATAGAGTGGAAACTCAGATGGAGACACCTGACATAAAGTGAGGAGATGATTGGATAGAGTTATCTAACCTGTAGGAAGAAGAGGTCAGATAGAGGAACCTGGCCTATACAGAGCCGTAGCTTAGATAAAAGCACCTGACCTTCAGAGAATAGAAGCTCAGATAGACGCAGCTGACCTGTAGGAAAGAGAAACTCAGATAGAATCACCTGACCTGTAGTAAGTAGAAGCCCAGACAGAGTAACCTGACCTGAAGAGAACTGTAGACATCTGATCTATTGAGAGAAGAAGCTCAGACAGAGGCACCTGATTGCAGAGGAAATTAGCTCAGTTGGAGGCCTGAGTGCCTGACCTGTGGAAAGCAGTAGCTCAGACAGAAGGACCTGAACTTTAGAGAATCCGTCAGAGGCACCTGACCTGTATTAAACAGAAAAGTAGATATAGGCGCCAGCCCTGTGGAGAGCAGAGGCTGACATGTAGACACCTGACCTATCAAGAGTAGAAGCTTAGATATAGACAACTGATCTATCAAGAGAAGCAGCTGAGATGTAGGCATTTAACCCATCAAGAGAGGAAACTGAGATGTAGGCATCTAAACCATCAAGAGAAGAAGCTGAGATGTAGGCATTTAACCCATCAAGAGAAGAAGCTGTGATGTAGATACCTGACCTATCAAGAGAGGAAGTTGAGATGTAGATACCTGCCTATCAAGAGAAGAAGCTGAGATGTAGATACCTGACCTATCAAGAGAGGAAGTTGAGATGTAGATACCTGCCTATCAAGAGAAGAAGCTGAGATGTAGATACCTGACCTATCAAGAGAGGAAGTTGAGATGTAGATACCTGCCTATCAAGAGAAGAAGCTGAGATGTAGATACCTGACCTATCAAGAGAGGAAGTTGAGATGTAGATACCTGCCTATCAAGAGAAGAAGCTGAGATGTAGATACCTGACCTATCAAGAGAGGAAGTTGAGATGTAGATACCTGCCTATCAAGAGAAGAAGCTGAGATGTAGATACCTGACCTATCAAGAGAGGAAGTTGAGATGTAGATACCTGCCTATCAAGAGAAGAAGCTGAGATGTAGATACCTGACCTATCAAGAGAAGAAGCTGAGATGTAGATACAAGACCTATCAAGAGAAGAAGCTGAGATATAGATACAAGACCTATCAAGAGAAGAAGCTGAGATGTAGGCATCTAACCCATCAAGAGAAGAAGCTGTGATGTAGATACCTGACCTATCAAGAGAGGAAGCTGAGATGTAGATACCTGACCTATCAAGAGAAGAAGCTGAGATATAGATACCTGACCTATCAAGAGAAGAAGCTGAGATATAGATACCTGACCTATCAAGAGAAGAAGCTGAGATGTAGGCATCTAACCCATCAAGAGAAGAAGCTGAGATGTAGGCATCTAACCCATCAAGAGAAGAAGCTGAGATGTAGGCATCTAACCCATCAAGAGAAGAAGCTCAGGCAGAGACACCTTATAGAGAGCAGAAGCTTTGGTAGAGGTATCTGACCTGCAGCAAGTAGAACTCAGATAGAGGCACCTAACTTGTAGGTATTAAAAGGTCAGTGACATGGACTTGAAGTGTAGACACTGTAGACAGAAGGGCTCAATCAGAAGACACTATTGTGCACAGTGCAGTAACTCAATAGTGAATAGTATATACTGTAACTCAATAGTGCATAGTAATCAATCAAACTTCAATTTACTGCAGCCAGATCTGTGAAAGATCAATTCCGATTTGTTGTATCCCGTAGTAACAGGTACTTGTAATAAGTCACGGGTCTTCCTACAGGAAGCATTGCTCATAGCAGCCCCTCAGAGTCACCACCTTTTGACTTTCCCATACAGCGCTGAGATAATGAAAGGTTATTGGTCGCTATGGACGGTGCAAAAAAATGGTACTCAGGCTGCTCACAAATGTCTTCATTCATATTTTGGGTCACGGAATGATCGGTTGGTTTTGTTTTTCGGGGTGGCGGGATGGAATAAATTAGAGTAGATGAATTGTTGGTGGGTATCTGGAAGGCTTTAGCCTCCTAATTCTCCGAGCTAGAAACAAACCCTAAAATTAATACGCAGCGAGAGAGCCGAGTAGATATTCTGAGCATGTCTGCAGGAACGCCGGAGGCCAAATCATGTAATCGCTCGCTCAGTATAAGCTGAAAGCAATTCATTTCAACAGGAAGAAGAAAAAAAAATAATTATGAGAAGATGGCGAGGGGTCTGTCGCCGGTCAATGCGGAATTAAATGTCCTCTACGCGTGTTACAATGCGGAGATCTGAAATGGCAATCATTGCATCGTAGAACGTGGCCACATGCCGGGCCAAGCTGTCCATCATTCGATGAGAATCCATGTGCCGCACCCTCAGAATGAATGGATTCCTTTGATTGGCTTCTGCCGGCGACAAGAACAATCCAGTTTGGTAAACCCAATTAGTCTGTTCACTGAGCTGGCGGCCATTTTGTATGCCGAACAACCAGCCATCTCACCAAAATACAACTTTAGGGCAGATCTAAACCCAAACACTAAAATCTCATCTCCTCTTTAATGTGTTAATGTCATTTTAAAAGACAATGTTGATCTGTGGTGATCCCACCATGGAGGTCCTTCTCTATCCCTGTCTCCTGTGGTATCACCCTGTCACACGGGCTTCCAATGGAGGCTACAAGTCACTAACAAGACCTGTAAGTGTTACTCAACTGGAGCCAAGAAAAGTCAACCCCATGATCCAGTGCTGTCCTATGTGTCTCATGCCCCCTGTGACCCAATGACCTAGTGCTCTCCTACATGTCTAGAACTACCTGTGACTCCATGACCCATTGCTCTCCTACGTGTCTCTAGCCACCTGCAACCCCATGACCAAGTGCTCTCCTATGTGTCTCTAGCCACCTGTGACTCCATGGCCCATTGCTCTCATACGTGTCTCTAGCCACCTGCAACCTCATGACCCAGTGCTCTCCTAAGTGTCTTTAGCCACCTGTGACTCCATGGCCCATTACACTCCTACGTGTCTCTAGCCACATGTGACTCCATGACCAAATGCTCTCCTACGTGTCTCTAGCCACCTGTGAGCCCATGACCAAGTGCTCTCCTACATGTCTCTAGCCACCAGTGACCCCATGATCAAGTGCTGTCCTACGTGTCTCAAGCCACCTTTGACCCCATGATCAAGTGCTCTCCTACGTGTCTCAAGCCACCTGTGACCCCATGACGCAGTGCTCTCCTACATGTTTCTAACCACCTGTGACCCCATGACCAAGTATTCTCCTACTTTTCTCAAGCCACCAGTGGTCCCATGACCCAATGCTCTCCTACGTGTCTCTAGCCAACTGTGACCCCCTGCTCACCTGAGCCTCACCAGTAGTTTGAGCATCTTGCTGTAAGTCCTTCGTATCTCCATGACATAGTAACTAGAGGGCCGATCAGGGGACTGGACGCAGCTAAAACGTAAAAGCGCCATAATGGGGTCCCTGGTTACTACTACCTGTCCCCTCCCCGGCGAACCCAGCCATAAGCAGGGTAGGGTTCAGTCTGCTCCATTCGCTTGGTTCTCGACAATAGTTATGTATCATGAGATGAAGGCCCTGATGAAGGAGGCTCTTTAGAACCCGGAAGCATGCCGGCATTCCTATGAGGGGGAACTCACGTTTGAGAAGTCATCTGTGGGAGGAACTCCAGTGGGGCCCCTGGAAGAATGCAGACCTGCTGAGCCCGGTGGTCTGGTAGGTTGAGTGTCTGTGAGGACGTGGGCTGTGGTTGAAGGACAGCTGTCTCTTGCAAGGACTCAGATGGCCAGGTTGAGTCTGACGTCGGCTTCGTGTCAGTTGGCTCGGGAGGGGCAAAGGGTTAGTTCGGAGAGGAACGAACGCCGACGGGAGTAGTTGGAGGGTCAAAGAGCAATGGAGAGCGGGTCGGTAGCTACGCGTTTCGAGGCGGGGCCTCTTTGTCAAGCTCCGATCGAACGGGGAGACCCTGTTCGCGTAGCTACCGACCCGCGACGACTCAAGCTGGCCATCTGAGTCCTTGCAAGAGACAGCTGTCCTTCAACCACAGCCCACGTCCTCACAGACACTCAACCTACCAGACCACCGGGCTCAGAGTGTCAGAGACCAGCTGCTTCCGCACATGCGCCAAATCCCGGCTCCCGTACTACGCATACGCGCCACGGATTAGGCGCGGAGACACGCGCCAAATGGCGCACAGGAAGTGATGCTCTCCATCTATTATCTCCCCTATTTAAACTCGTCCTACACACTGACTCATTGCTGGATTGTCTTCTCAACCGCCCTGACGTCTCCTGTTCCCTGTTCTCAGTTCCTGTGATCATTAGACCCGGATTGACCTTAACCTTGTTTGCCCGCAGCCTGCCCTTGACCTCGGATTGTTTGACCATTCTTGTTTGCCTCTACCCTTGATTTCGGATTGCTTTACTGGACGGCCTTTGCCTCCTCCTTTTGTACCTTCTCTGCCTGCTCGGTGTGACCTCGGCCTGTCGACATTGGACTTCGGGATCTCCACAAACCTGCTGCAGAATCAGATATTGGCTTGCACGGTGATAACGCCACTGGCACCCCTGCCACTCGTTGTCTGCCAGGACTCTGTCCCCAATACCAGAGTCCCTAGGACACGAGGGGCAAGGGAAGCCTTCTCCCACATCCAGTCTCCACACAGGTAGTAAGTTGCAAATGAACCTAAAACATTTACACAACCCCAACCCTGTGGATCTTAACAACTCAAAGTTACCTGACCAGTAGAGATTAGAAAGTAACATGAGGATGAGAACCTGACCGGCCGAGATTAAAAACTCAGGGGCCCCGGACCTACGGAGGTTAAGAGCCCAGATATATAAAGGGCAAGTGGCTTATAGAAAGTGTAACGTGAGATAGAACGAGTCGCCTGACTTGTACAGTGGTTTAGAAGGAGGCACATGAACTGAAGAGGTTTCAAGAACATTATCTTCGGAGACATCAACGTTTAATAGATTGGCCTCATTGTATAGATTGGAATATATAATGGAGAGATCCACCTGAGCGTCGAGCTTAGCAGAGATTATAACCTTGGACAGAACCACCAGACCTGTACAGATCTGTAGCAGAAGATCAGATAAGACATCTTTCCTGCACAGAGCAGAAGCTTAGACAGAGGCTGCTAACCTGGAGAGATGAACATTTCAGATGGGTACAGGCACATGACCATAGAGAGAAGAAGATTAGACAGAGGTACCCTATAGAAATCAGATGATTAAATAGGCAGAAGCACCTGACATGTATAGAGTGGAAACTCAGATGGAGACACCTGACATAAAGTGAGGAGATGATTGGATAGAGTTATCTAACCTGTAGGAAGAAGAGGTCAGATAGAGGAACCTGGCCTATACAGAGCCGTAGCTTAGATAAAAGCACCTGACCTTCAGAGAATAGAAGCTCAGATAGACGCAGCTGACCTGTAGGAAAGAGAAACTCAGATAGAATCACCTGACCTGTAGTAAGTAGAAGCCCAGACAGAGTAACCTGACCTGAAGAGAACTGTAGACATCTGATCTATTGAGAGAAGAAGCTCAGACAGAGGCACCTGATTGCAGAGGAAATTAGCTCAGTTGGAGGCCTGAGTGCCTGACCTGTGGAAAGCAGTAGCTCAGACAGAAGGACCTGAACTTTAGAGAATCCGTCAGAGGCACCTGACCTGTATTAAACAGAAAAGTAGATATAGGCGCCAGCCCTGTGGAGAGCAGAGGCTGACATGTAGACACCTGACCTATCAAGAGTAGAAGCTTAGATATAGACAACTGATCTATCAAGAGAAGCAGCTGAGATGTAGGCATTTAACCCATCAAGAGAGGAAACTGAGATGTAGGCATCTAAACCATCAAGAGAAGAAGCTGAGATGTAGGCATTTAACCCATCAAGAGAAGAAGCTGTGATGTAGATACCTGACCTATCAAGAGAGGAAGTTGAGATGTAGATACCTGCCTATCAAGAGAAGAAGCTGAGATATAGATACCTGACCTATCAAGAGAAGAAGCTGAGATGTAGATACCTGACCTATCAAGAGAAGAAGCTGAGATGTAGATACCTGACCTATCAAGAGAAGAAGCTGAGATGTAGATACCTGACCTATCAAGAGAAGAAGCTGAGATGTAGATACCTGACCTATCAAGAGAAGAAGCTGAGATGTAGATACCTGACCTATCAAGAGAAGAAGCTGAGATGTAGATACCTGACCTATCAAGAGAAGAAGCTGAGATGTAGATACCTGACCTATCAAGAGAAGAAGCTGAGATGTAGATACCTGACCTATCAAGAGAAGAAGCTGAGATATAGATACCTGACCTATCAAGAGAAGAAGCTGAGATATAGATACCTGACCTATCAAGAGAAGAAGCTGAGATGTAGATACAAGACCTATCAAGAGAAGAAGCTGAGATATAGATACAAGACCTATCAAGAGAAGAAGCTGAGATGTAGGCATCTAACCCATCAAGAGAAGAAGCTGTGATGTAGATACCTGACCTATCAAGAGAGGAAGCTGAGATGTAGATACCTGACCTATCAAGAGAAGAAGCTGAGATATAGATACCTGACCTATCAAGAGAAGAAGCTGAGATGTAGATACCTGACCTATCAAGAGAAGAAGCTGAGATGTAGGCATCTAACCCATCAAGAGAAGAAGCTGTGATGTAGATACCTGACCTATCAAGAGAAGAAGCTGTGATGTAGATACCTGACCTATCAAGAGAGGAAGCTGAGATGTAGATACCTGACCTATCAAGAGAAGAAGCTGAGATATAGATACCTGACCTATCAAGAGAAGAAGCTGAGATATAGATACCTGACCTATCAAGAGAAGAAGCTGAGATGTAGGCATCTAACCCATCAAGAGAAGAAGCTGAGATGTAGGCATCTAACCCATCAAGAGAAGAAGCTGAGATGTAGGCATCTAACCCATCAAGAGAAGAAGCTCAGGCAGAGACACCTTATAGAGAGCAGAAGCTTTGGTAGAGGTATCTGACCTGCAGCAAGTAGAACTCAGATAGAGGCACCTAACTTGTAGGTATTAAAAGGTCAGTGACATGGACTTGAAGTGTAGACACTGTAGACAGAAGGGCTCAATCAGAAGACACTATTGTGCACAGTGCAGTAACTCAATAGTGAATAGTATATACTGTAACTCAATAGTGCATAGTAATCAATCAAACTTCAATTTACTGCAGCCAGATCTGTGAAAGATCAATTCCGATTTGTTGTATCCCGTAGTAACAGGTACTTGTAATAAGTCACGGGTCTTCCTACAGGAAGCATTGCTCATAGCAGCCCCTCAGAGTCACCACCTTTTGACTTTCCCATACAGCGCTGAGATAATGAAAGGTTATTGGTCGCTATGGACGGTGCAAAAAAATGGTACTCAGGCTGCTCACAAATGTCTTCATTCATATTTTGGGTCACGGAATGATCGGTTGGTTTTGTTTTTCGGGGTGGCGGGATGGAATAAATTAGAGTAGATGAATTGTTGGTGGGTATCTGGAAGGCTTTAGCCTCCTAATTCTCCGAGCTAGAAACAAACCCTAAAATTAATACGCAGCGAGAGAGCCGAGTAGATATTCTGAGCATGTCTGCAGGAACGCCGGAGGCCAAATCATGTAATCGCTCGCTCAGTATAAGCTGAAAGCAATTCATTTCAACAGGAAGAAGAAAAAAAAATAATTATGAGAAGATGGCGAGGGGTCTGTCGCCGGTCAATGCGGAATTAAATGTCCTCTACGCGTGTTACAATGCGGAGATCTGAAATGGCAATCATTGCATCGTAGAACGTGGCCACATGCCGGGCCAAGCTGTCCATCATTCGATGAGAATCCATGTGCCGCACCCTCAGAATGAATGGATTCCTTTGATTGGCTTCTGCCGGCGACAAGAACAATCCAGTTTGGTAAACCCAATTAGTCTGTTCACTGAGCTGGCGGCCATTTTGTATGCCGAACAACCAGCCATCTCACCAAAATACAACTTTAGGGCAGATCTAAACCCAAACACTAAAATCTCATCTCCTCTTTAATGTGTTAATGTCATTTTAAAAGACAATGTTGATCTGTGGTGATCCCACCATGGAGGTCCTTCTCTATCCCTGTCTCCTGTGGTATCACCCTGTCACACGGGCTTCCAATGGAGGCTACAAGTCACTAACAAGACCTGTAAGTGTTACTCAACTGGAGCCAAGAAAAGTCAACCCCATGATCCAGTGCTGTCCTATGTGTCTCATGCCCCCTGTGACCCAATGACCTAGTGCTCTCCTACATGTCTAGAACTACCTGTGACTCCATGACCCATTGCTCTCCTACGTGTCTCTAGCCACCTGCAACCCCATGACCAAGTGCTCTCCTATGTGTCTCTAGCCACCTGTGACTCCATGGCCCATTGCTCTCATACGTGTCTCTAGCCACCTGCAACCTCATGACCCAGTGCTCTCCTAAGTGTCTTTAGCCACCTGTGACTCCATGGCCCATTACACTCCTACGTGTCTCTAGCCACATGTGACTCCATGACCAAATGCTCTCCTACGTGTCTCTAGCCACCTGTGAGCCCATGACCAAGTGCTCTCCTACATGTCTCTAGCCACCAGTGACCCCATGATCAAGTGCTGTCCTACGTGTCTCAAGCCACCTTTGACCCCATGATCAAGTGCTCTCCTACGTGTCTCAAGCCACCTGTGACCCCATGACGCAGTGCTCTCCTACATGTTTCTAACCACCTGTGACCCCATGACCAAGTATTCTCCTACTTTTCTCAAGCCACCAGTGGTCCCATGACCCAATGCTCTCCTACGTGTCTCTAGCCAACTGTGACCCCCTGCTCACCTGAGCCTCACCAGTAGTTTGAGCATCTTGCTGTAAGTCCTTCGTATCTCCATGACATAGTAACTAGAGGGCCGATCAGGGGACTGGACGCAGCTAAAACGTAAAAGCGCCATAATGGGGTCCCTGGTTACTACTACCTGTCCCCTCCCCGGCGAACCCAGCCATAAGCAGGGTAGGGTTCAGTCTGCTCCATTCGCTTGGTTCTCGACAATAGTTATGTATCATGAGATGAAGGCCCTGATGAAGGAGGCTCTTTAGAACCCGGAAGCATGCCGGCATTCCAACAATAAACTGTATCTGGACCTAAATATCTATTCTGGCTTCCTCCTCCTGTATATCAGAGATATGATGTGAAGTCCCTTCCGCTTCTCCTCGCTGTTTAGTGTAAGGGTTCAAATCAGAAAAAAAAAATTCCGTGTATGGCAGTGTATGGAAAATCCTGATGTAGTATGAATTGTACGGAGGGGGGGGGTGGAGGCGGAGAGGAGGGGGAAGCGGTGCAGCCCGCAGCTCTCAGCACTCTTCTGTCTCCTTCAATCTTATCTCCCTCTTCCAGCCTGGCTCCCCGCGCAGCCTTTGTGTTCTCTGAGAGCTGCTGACATGGTGACGCGGAGGCTTCGCCATGTACATTCAGCGCCATTCAATCAGACAAACCCGCTGCATGCGACCCTACGCCAATAACAGGCAATGGCGGCATCGGGATCCTGAGAGGGAGATTCCTACTTTCACTTTTTAAGATGTCGGTCTATTCCCTCTCTGCTTCCGTAGACATGAAATCCACGTGGTCACCATTCAAAAACCTTTCTAATGATAGACGTATATGGGGGGCAGCCGTGGTTGTGTTACATAGGCAGGCCCCTGCTTCCTGCTTTGCAGTGCTGCGCAATGGTTGGGCGGATGGGTGGTTGTGCTTTACTGCTCCTTCTCACAAAGAAACTGTGTGTTGGCTTATGAAAACAATGCACCCCACGTGAGGCAGAGTGCTGCTCTACAAATCTCTACAATGACTATTACATGGGAGAACGAGCAGGAACAAACCCAACATTACGTTCAAAAACTACTTTAAAGCACCCAAACAGCTTCCTCCCACCTGCCAACTTCCCCTTCCTTCCACCTGCCGCCTCCCCCTTCCTCTCACCTGCCTCGATCCACTTCCTTCCACCTGCGTCCATCCCCTTCCTTCCACCTGCTGTCTCCGCCTTCCCCCACCTGCCACCTCCCCTTCCTCCCACCTGCCGCCTCCCCCTTCCTCTCATCTGCAGTCTTCCCCTTCCTCTCACCTGCCTCGATCCACTTCCACCCACCTGCCAACTTCCCCTTCCTTTCACCTGCCTCCATCCACTTCCTTCCAACTGCCACCTCCCCCTTCCTCTCACCTGCCGCCTCCCCCTTCCTCTTACCTTCCCCTTCTTCTCCCCTGCCACCTCCCTCTTCTTCTCACCTGCCGGCTCCTCCTTCCCCTCACCTGCCACTTCCCCCTTTTTCTCACCTGCCACCTTCCCCTTACTCTCACCTGCACGCTCCTTGGGCAGACACTAATGGGACCTTGGATTTTAAGGTCCTTGGGCATGGGCTGATGGGACCTTAGATTGCAAACTCCTCTGGCAGGCACCAATGGGACTTTGGATTGTAAGCTCCATGGGTAGGAACAGATGGTACCTTAGATTGTAAGCTCCTTGAGCAGGGGCTGATGGGACCTTAGTTTGCAAGCTCCATGGGCAGACACTATTGGGACTTAGAATGTAAGCTCCTTGGGTAGGAACAGATGGGACCTTAGACTGTAAGCTCCTTGGGTAGGAACTGATGGGACATTGGATTGTAAGCTTCTTGGGTAGGAACTGATGGGACCTTAGACTGTAAGCTCCTTGGGCAGGGGCTGATGGGACCTTAGATTGTAAGCTCCTTGAGCAGGGGCTGATGGGACCTTAGTTTGCAAGCTCCATGGGCAGACACTATTGGGACTTAGAATGTAAGCTCCTGGAGCAGGCACTAATGGGATCTTGGACTGTAAGCTCCTTGGGCAGGCACTGATGGGATCTTAGGTTGCAAGCTCCTTGGGTAGGAACTGATGGGACCTTAGACTGTAAGCTCCTTGGGCAGGCACTGATGGGACCTCGGATTGTAAGCTCCTTGGGTAGGAACTGATGGGACCTTAGACTGTAAGCTCCTTGGGTAGGCACTAATGAGACTTTGCTTAGACTGTAAGCTCCTTGGGCAGGCACTGATGGGACCTCGGATTGTAAGCTCCTTGGGTAGGAACTGATGGGACCTTAGACTGTAAGCTCCTTGGGCAGGCACTGATGGGACCTCGGATTGTAAGCTCCTTGGGTAGGAACTGATGGGACCTTAGACTGTAAGCTCCTTGGGTAGGCACTAATGAGACTTTGGATTGTAAGCTCCTTGGGTAGGAACTGATGGGACCTTAGACTGTGAGCTCCTTGGGCAGGGGCGGATGGGATCTTAGTTTGCAAGCTCCATGGGCAGACACTATTGGGACTTAGAATGTAAGCTCCTGGAGCAGGCACTAATGGGATCTTGGACTGTAAGCTCCTTGGGCAGGCACTGATGGGATCTTAGGTTGCAAGCTCCTTGGGTAGGAACTGATGGGACCTTAGACTGTAAGCTCCTTGGGCAGGCACTGATGGGACCTCGGATTGTAAGTTCCTTGGGTAGGAACTGATGGGACCTTAGACTTTAAGCTCCTTGGGTAGGAACTGATGGGACCTTAGACTGTAAGCTCCTTGGGCAGGCACTGATGGGACCTCGGATTGTAAGTTCCTTGGGTAGGAACTGATGGGACCTTAGACTTTAAGCTCCTTGGGTAGGAACTGATGGGACCTTAGGTTGCAAGCTCCTTGGGTAGGAACCGGAGCAAATAAATGGCTCCCCTGTAACTCTCTCTCCCTTAGGGGCAGTCCCACTCTTTGATATGTTCAGCCTCGTCAGCGATATACAGAGGGTGCCTTCATATTCTACCTGCACTGCCCATTACCGGCGTCATGGAATGTGATTTGGTGTTTCATGGAACATCGGCCTGATTATGCATACAATCTGCAGAGATATTTATAGCACGCCGGAGTATCGCTGCGTCTACACTTCCTGAGCATCGGCTGAGGTCAAGTTGAAAATGGAGCGGCAGATCCCCGGAGCAGCAATCAGAGGTCCGTAGCTGTGTGCATGAAGGAGGGCCGAGGACCCGGGCCGTGCTTACCATGAGAGCACTGGTGGTTCATTGCCTAGGCCAGCAGGGGTGCAGGAAGCAGAACCAGATCTCAAAATGTACAACCTGCCATCACTTATTCCATATTTAGGAAGAGCGGGATTCCCCGTGTTGTCCGCCGCAGGTGACCACAGCCATGAACCCGGGAGGGCAGATTATTGGCCACCACCAATGGAGGTCCGACCAGCCTCTGACCACCATAAACCGAACCATCAGCTGTCTGTACATAGGAACAAAACTTCATATTGGAAGTATCCCGGGAGGTGACCTCTGACCTCCTGAAGCATCATAAACATTCTCTTTGTGAGCTGATGAGGAGCAGATTAGCCTCGTTGTTAATTAGGTTCGGCAGAGGCGACGCTTCGCGTTCTCTCCGCTGGGCCAAATATAGCTGCTGGAAATGTGTCGGGGATTAGACGGAACGTGGAAGTGATTGTTCTCTCAGATTTATGTAGTAAATGTCTTATTCTAGAGCCGGACTGCGGGGATGAGGAAGGGGCCCGGGATGCTTATAAAGAGGATTCATGAATGGTACAGGATGGCATATGAATCTGCCCGAATATCAGTCTCCTGTCCGGGTAAAACGAGAGAGGAGAGAGATGACATCTTCATTCTGCTGCTGCTTCTTCATTGTCCATCACAGGATGGGAGCTACACCTCCCCCCATCCCACAATGCAGTTCTTGGTACCAAGCAGCCAGTCACCAAGACGGCCAAAGACGGCCACATGGCAGTGCAATATGCAAATACTGACCTCAAAAAGTCAGCATTTTCCAGAAACTCCAGTAGAACATTGGTGGTGAGTTTCCACGTGGAAGGTTCACTTTGGCACCTAGAAGTGACCTCTGTGGTAACTAGATTGTTCATTTTATGGCATGTTATAGTTCTGTTTATAGTACCTGAAAGTGCCTTCTATGGTAGCTGATGGTTCCTTCTGTAGCACCAAATAGTTCCTTCTATGGCACCTGATGGTTCCCTCTATGACACCTGATGGTTCCCTCTATGACACCAGATGGTTCCTTCTATGACATCAGATGGGTCTCCTATGGCACCTGATGGTTCCTTCTATGACACCAGATGGGTCTCCTATGGCACCTGATGGTTCCCTCTATGACACCTGATGGTTCCCTCTATGACACCAGATGGGTCTCCTATGGCACCTGATGGTTCCTTCTATGACACCAGATGGGTCTCCTATGGCACCTGATGGTTTCCTCTATGACACCTGATGGTTCCCTCTATGACACCAGATGGGTCTCCTATGACACCTGATGGTTCCCTCTATGACACCAGATGGGTCTCCTATGGCACCTGATGGTTCCCTCTATGACACCTGATGGTTCCCTCTATGACACCAGATGGGTCTCCTATGGCACCTGATGGTTCCTTCTATGACACC
>NW_017308948.1:53820-56613 GCF_000935625.1 Nanorana parkeri | reverse complement strand
AAGCTCCTTGGGTAGGAACTGATGGGACCTTAGACTGTAAGCTCCTTGGGCAGGCACTGATGGGACCTCGGATTGTAAGCTCCTTGGGTAGGAACTGATGGGACCTTAGACTGTAAGCTCCTTGGGCAGGCACTGATGGGACCTCGGATTGTAAGCTCCTTGGGTAGGAACTGATGGGACCTTAGACTGTAAGCTCCTTGGGTAGGCACTAATGAGACTTTGGATTGTAAGCTCCTTGGGTAGGAACTGATGGGACCTTAGACTGTGAGCTCCTTGGGCAGGGGCGGATGGGATCTTAGTTTGCAAGCTCCATGGGCAGACACTATTGGGACTTAGAATGTAAGCTCCTGGAGCAGGCACTAATGGGATCTTGGACTGTAAGCTCCTTGGGCAGGCACTGATGGGATCTTAGGTTGCAAGCTCCTTGGGTAGGAACTGATGGGACCTTAGACTGTAAGCTCCTTGGGCAGGCACTGATGGGACCTCGGATTGTAAGTTCCTTGGGTAGGAACTGATGGGACCTTAGACTTTAAGCTCCTTGGGTAGGAACTGATGGGACCTTAGGTTGCAAGCTCCTTGGGTAGGAACCGGAGCAAATAAATGGCTCCCCTGTAACTCTCTCTCCCTTAGGGGCAGTCCCACTCTTTGATATGTTCAGCCTCGTCAGCGATATACAGAGGGTGCCTTCATATTCTACCTGCACTGCCCATTACCGGCGTCATGGAATGTGATTTGGTGTTTCATGGAACATCGGCCTGATTATGCATACAATCTGCAGAGATATTTATAGCACGCCGGAGTATCGCTGCGTCTACACTTCCTGAGCATCGGCTGAGGTCAAGTTGAAAATGGAGCGGCAGATCCCCGGAGCAGCAATCAGAGGTCCGTAGCTGTGTGCATGAAGGAGGGCCGAGGACCCGGGCCGTGCTTACCATGAGAGCACTGGTGGTTCATTGCCTAGGCCAGCAGGGGTGCAGGAAGCAGAACCAGATCTCAAAATGTACAACCTGCCATCACTTATTCCATATTTAGGAAGAGCGGGATTCCCCGTGTTGTCCGCCGCAGGTGACCACAGCCATGAACCCGGGAGGGCAGATTATTGGCCACCACCAATGGAGGTCCGACCAGCCTCTGACCACCATAAACCGAACCATCAGCTGTCTGTACATAGGAACAAAACTTCATATTGGAAGTATCCCGGGAGGTGACCTCTGACCTCCTGAAGCATCATAAACATTCTCTTTGTGAGCTGATGAGGAGCAGATTAGCCTCGTTGTTAATTAGGTTCGGCAGAGGCGACGCTTCGCGTTCTCTCCGCTGGGCCAAATATAGCTGCTGGAAATGTGTCGGGGATTAGACGGAACGTGGAAGTGATTGTTCTCTCAGATTTATGTAGTAAATGTCTTATTCTAGAGCCGGACTGCGGGGATGAGGAAGGGGCCCGGGATGCTTATAAAGAGGATTCATGAATGGTACAGGATGGCATATGAATCTGCCCGAATATCAGTCTCCTGTCCGGGTAAAACGAGAGAGGAGAGAGATGACATCTTCATTCTGCTGCTGCTTCTTCATTGTCCATCACAGGATGGGAGCTACACCTCCCCCCATCCCACAATGCAGTTCTTGGTACCAAGCAGCCAGTCACCAAGACGGCCAAAGACGGCCACATGGCAGTGCAATATGCAAATACTGACCTCAAAAAGTCAGCATTTTCCAGAAACTCCAGTAGAACATTGGTGGTGAGTTTCCACGTGGAAGGTTCACTTTGGCACCTAGAAGTGACCTCTGTGGTAACTAGATTGTTCATTTTATGGCATGTTATAGTTCTGTTTATAGTACCTGAAAGTGCCTTCTATGGTAGCTGATGGTTCCTTCTGTAGCACCAAATAGTTCCTTCTATGGCACCTGATGGTTCCCTCTATGACACCTGATGGTTCCCTCTATGACACCAGATGGTTCCTTCTATGACATCAGATGGGTCTCCTATGGCACCTGATGGTTCCTTCTATGACACCAGATGGGTCTCCTATGGCACCTGATGGTTCCCTCTATGACACCTGATGGTTCCCTCTATGACACCAGATGGGTCTCCTATGGCACCTGATGGTTCCTTCTATGACACCAGATGGGTCTCCTATGGCACCTGATGGTTTCCTCTATGACACCTGATGGTTCCCTCTATGACACCAGATGGGTCTCCTATGACACCTGATGGTTCCCTCTATGACACCAGATGGGTCTCCTATGGCACCTGATGGTTCCCTCTATGACACCTGATGGTTCCCTCTATGACACCAGATGGGTCTCCTATGGCACCTGATGGTTCCTTCTATGACACCAGATGGTTCCTTCTATGACATCAGATGGGTCTCCTATGGCACCTGATGGTTCCTTCTATGGCACCAGATAGTTCCTTCTATGACATCAGATGGGTCTCCTATGGCACCAGATGGTTCCTCCTATGGCACCTGATGGTTCCTTCTATGACACCAGATGGGTCTCCTATGACACCAGATGGTTCCTCCTATGGCAGCTGATGGTTTCTTCTATGGCACCCGATGGTTCCTTCTATGGCACCAAATGGTTCCTTCTATGACATCAGATGGTTCCTTTTATAACCCCCTGATAGGTCCTGCTATGGTTGTCCTCCTGTGTTCTTATGTCTTGTACAGGTGAAAGAAATCAGTGAACCGCTTGATCCGTGGAGGTGGTACCTGTCCTCGGTCTGAGGAAGGGGCTGTAAAATCCCAGCCATGTACAATAAGAGAAAGTCACTTCCGCAGTCCTGGAATG
>NW_017308948.1:52258-52991 GCF_000935625.1 Nanorana parkeri | reverse complement strand
TCTCCGGAATGGACCAGGCCGGGGCATTTCTGCACCCCTTAAAGAGAGAGAGAGGTCACAGAAGAGACGGGTCACCTTGTACAAGGCACTCCGGTTCCCGCGTACTCATGAACGATGACTGGTTCCCTTTAAGGAGAAGGGAAAACTCTGCGTTCGGGGGAGGGGGAAGGGGTAAAGTCATCAGTTCAGATTCACGAGCCAGTTGCCATGGCGACCACAGTGAGTGATAATAACCGGTAACGACAAGCGTCTCATCGAGCCCTTCAGCCAGTCATTTCAAACCTTCCACCCGACCGGGATTGGCGTGATCACCGCCCCGATTACCTTACATCCCACGGAACAATAGGAGAACTACAACCACCCGGGCTGAGCCAATCACAGAGCAGACATGTGACGCCGGAAAATAAATGATTAATATATTGTAACACATACTAATAGACAACAATGTATTAATAAAGATATTTCTAAGCTTCCCCTATAGACCAGCAATCCTCCAATATATTACATCTGCGCCGGGTGAAATTTGATATCAGGCTGATGGAAGGTGTGTCTTCACTGGCTGATGACACGGGAAATGATTGCAGATGTGGAGGACTCATTGATACAAATCTCTGTGTGCCGGAGCGACATTCATTCACTGGATCATTCATGTACAAAGTGTCTCGTCATCAATCATCTTCTCCTATGTGCTCCCTCTTGGGGTGCTGAATGTCCCATTGAAGGAGCGATTGTG
>NW_017308948.1:46723-52246 GCF_000935625.1 Nanorana parkeri | reverse complement strand
TTGTTCGGCACGAGCCGGGAATGGCGGCTTCCGTCAGAGACTAGTTGTACAAGCAGTTCACATGCAGTTCCTTTTATCTCACCCCTGCAGCTGCTCCGCTCTTTGTCACAAGAAACGACCCATGATGCATTGTGCTCTGACAGCCAAAGGGCCAATAAGCCTGTATGCCAGGAGGCCGGGGAGTCTCAGGAGTCAGTGTGAATCACTCGCTGGGTTGTCTCCCGCTGTGTGAGCGGCATCCTGCTATGTACAAGATGGAGCATTCACCGTGCAGATCATCCCCAGACCTCTACAATCCTCTGCAGACCCCAGACCTCTACAATTCTCTGCATACCTGAGACCTCTAAAATCCTCTGCAGACCTGAGACCTCTACAATCCTCTGCAGACCTCAGCCCTCTACAATCCTCTGCAGACCTCAGCCCTCTACAATCCTCTGCAGACCTCAGCCCTCTACAATCCTCTGCAGACCTCAGCCCTCTACAATCCTCTGCAGACCTCAGCCCTCTACAATCCTCTGCAGACCTCAGCCCTCTACAATCCTCTGCAGACCTCAGCCCTCTACAATCCTCTGCAGACCTCAGCCCTCTACAATCCTCTGCAGACCTCAGCCCTCTACAATCCTCTGCAGACCTCAGCCCTCTACAATCCTCTGCAGACCTCAGCCCTCTACAATCCTCTGCAGACCTCAGCCCTCTACAATCCTCTGCAGACCTCAGCCCTCTACAATCCTCTGCAGACCTCAGCCCTCTACAATCCTCTGCAGACCTCAGCCCTCTACAATCCTCTGCAGACCTCAGCCCTCTACAATCCTCTGCAGACCTCAGCCCTCTACAATCCTCTGCAGACCTCAGCCCTCTACAATCCTCTGCAGACCTCAGCCCTCTACAATCCTCTGCAGACCTCAGCCCTCTACAATCCTCTGCAGACCTCAGCCCTCTACAATCCTCTGCAGACCTCAGCCCTCTACAATCCTCTGCAGACCTCAGCCCTCTACAATCCTCTGCAGACCTCAGCCCTCTACAATCCTCTGCAGACCTCAGCCCTCTACAATCCTCTGCAGACCTCAGCCCTCTACAATCCTCTGCAGACCTCAGCCCTCTACAATCCTCTGCAGACCTCAGCCCTCTACAATCCTCTGCAGACCTCAGCCCTCTACAATCCTCTGCAGACCTCAGCCCTCTACAATCCTCTGCAGACCTCAGCCCTCTACAATCCTCTGCAGACCTCAGCCCTCTACAATCCTCTGCAGACCTCAGCCCTCTACAATCCTCTGCAGACCTCAGCCCTCTACAATCCTCTGCAGACCTCAGCCCTCTACAATCCTCTGCAGACCTCAGCCCTCTACAATCCTCTGCAGACCTCAGCCCTCTACAATCCTCTGCAGACCTCAGCCCTCTACAATCCTCTGCAGACCTCAGCCCTCTACAATCCTCTGCAGACCTCAGCCCTCTACAATCCTCTGCAGACCTCAGCCCTCTACAATCCTCTGCAGACCTCAGCCCTCTACAATCCTCTGCAGACCTCAGCCCTCTACAATCCTCTGCAGACCTCAGCCCTCTACAATCCTCTGCAGACCTCAGCCCTCTACAATCCTCTGCAGACCTCAGCCCTCTACAATCCTCTGCAGACCTCAGCCCTCTACAATCCTCTGCAGACCTCAGCCCTCTACAATCCTCTGCAGACCTCAGCCCTCTACAATCCTCTGCAGACCTCAGCCCTCTACAATCCTCTGCAGACCTCAGCCCTCTACAATCCTCTGCAGACCTCAGCCCTCTACAATCCTCTGCAGACCTCAGCCCTCTACAATCCTCTGCAGACCTCAGCCCTCTACAATCCTCTGCAGACCTCAGCCCTCTACAATCCTCTGCAGACCTCAGCCCTCTACAATCCTCTGCAGACCTCAGCCCTCTACAATCCTCTGCAGACCTCAGCCCTCTACAATCCTCTGCAGACCTCAGCCCTCTACAATCCTCTGCAGACCTCAGCCCTCTACAATCCTCTGCAGACCTCAGCCCTCTACAATCCTCTGCAGACCTCAGCCCTCTACAATCCTCTGCAGACCTCAGCCCTCTACAATCCTCTGCAGACCTCAGCCCTCTACAATCCTCTGCAGACCTCAGCCCTCTACAATCCTCTGCAGACCTCAGCCCTCTACAATCCTCTGCAGACCTCAGCCCTCTACAATCCTCTGCAGACCTCAGCCCTCTACAATCCTCTGCAGACCTCAGCCCTCTACAATCCTCTGCAGACCTCAGCCCTCTACAATCCTCTGCAGACCTCAGCCCTCTACAATCCTCTGCAGACCTCAGCCCTCTACAATCCTCTGCAGACCTCAGCCCTCTACAATCCTCTGCAGACCTCAGCCCTCTACAATCCTCTGCAGACCTCAGCCCTCTACAATCCTCTGCAGACCTCAGCCCTCTACAATCCTCTGCAGACCTCAGCCCTCTACAATCCTCTGCAGACCTCAGCCCTCTACAATCCTCTGCAGACCTCAGCCCTCTACAATCCTCTGCAGACCTCAGCCCTCTACAATCCTCTGCAGACCTCAGCCCTCTACAATCCTCTGCAGACCTCAGCCCTCTACAATCCTCTGCAGACCTCAGCCCTCTACAATCCTCTGCAGACCTCAGCCCTCTACAATCCTCTGCAGACCTCAGCCCTCTACAATCCTCTGCAGACCTCAGCCCTCTACAATCCTCTGCAGACCTCAGCCCTCTACAATCCTCTGCAGACCTCAGCCCTCTACAATCCTCTGCAGACCTCAGCCCTCTACAATCCTCTGCAGACCTCAGCCCTCTACAATCCTCTGCAGACCTCAGCCCTCTACAATCCTCTGCAGACCTCAGCCCTCTACAATCCTCTGCAGACCTCAGCCCTCTACAATCCTCTGCAGACCTCAGCCCTCTACAATCCTCTGCAGACCTCAGCCCTCTACAATCCTCTGCAGACCTCAGCCCTCTACAATCCTCTGCAGACCTCAGCCCTCTACAATCCTCTGCAGACCTCAGCCCTCTACAATCCTCTGCAGACCTCAGCCCTCTACAATCCTCTGCAGACCTCAGCCCTCTACAATCCTCTGCAGACCTCAGCCCTCTACAATCCTCTGCAGACCTCAGCCCTCTACAATCCTCTGCAGACCTCAGCCCTCTACAATCCTCTGCAGACCTCAGCCCTCTACAATCCTCTGCAGACCTCAGCCCTCTACAATCCTCTGCAGACCTCAGCCCTCTACAATCCTCTGCAGACCTCAGCCCTCTACAATCCTCTGCAGACCTCAGCCCTCTACAATCCTCTGCAGACCTCAGCCCTCTACAATCCTCTGCAGACCTCAGCCCTCTACAATCCTCTGCAGACCTCAGCCCTCTACAATCCTCTGCAGACCTCAGCCCTCTACAATCCTCTGCAGACCTCAGCCCTCTACAATCCTCTGCAGACCTCAGCCCTCTACAATCCTCTGCAGACCTCAGCCCTCTACAATCCTCTGCAGACCTCAGCCCTCTACAATCCTCTGCAGACCTCAGCCCTCTACAATCCTCTGCAGACCTCAGCCCTCTACAATCCTCTGCAGACCTCAGCCCTCTACAATCCTCTGCAGACCTCAGCCCTCTACAATCCTCTGCAGACCTCAGCCCTCTACAATCCTCTGCAGACCTCAGCCCTCTACAATCCTCTGCAGACCTCAGCCCTCTACAATCCTCTGCAGACCTCAGCCCTCTACAATCCTCTGCAGACCTCAGCCCTCTACAATCCTCTGCAGACCTCAGCCCTCTACAATCCTCTGCAGACCTCAGCCCTCTACAATCCTCTGCAGACCTCAGCCCTCTACAATCCTCTGCAGACCTCAGCCCTCTACAATCCTCTGCAGACCTCAGCCCTCTACAATCCTCTGCAGACCTCAGCCCTCTACAATCCTCTGCAGACCTCAGCCCTCTACAATCCTCTGCAGACCTCAGCCCTCTACAATCCTCTGCAGACCTCAGCCCTCTACAATCCTCTGCAGACCTCAGCCCTCTACAATCCTCTGCAGACCTCAGCCCTCTACAATCCTCTGCAGACCTCAGCCCTCTACAATCCTCTGCAGACCTCAGCCCTCTACAATCCTCTGCAGACCTCAGCCCTCTACAATCCTCTGCAGACCTCAGCCCTCTACAATCCTCTGCAGACCTCAGCCCTCTACAATCCTCTGCAGACCTCAGCCCTCTACAATCCTCTGCAGACCTCAGCCCTCTACAATCCTCTGCAGACCTCAGCCCTCTACAATCCTCTGCAGACCTCAGCCCTCTACAATCCTCTGCAGACCTCAGCCCTCTACAATCCTCTGCAGACCTCAGCCCTCTACAATCCTCTGCAGACCTCAGCCCTCTACAATCCTCTGCAGACCTCAGCCCTCTACAATCCTCTGCAGACCTCAGCCCTCTACAATCCTCTGCAGACCTCAGCCCTCTACAATCCTCTGCAGACCTCAGCCCTCTACAATCCTCTGCAGACCTCAGCCCTCTACAATCCTCTGCAGACCTCAGCCCTCTACAATCCTCTGCAGACCTCAGCCCTCTACAATCCTCTGCAGACCTCAGACCTCTACAATCCTCTCCAGACATCAGACCTCTACAATCCTCTGCAGACCTAGACCTCTACAATCCTATGCAGACCTCAGACCTCTACAATCCTCTGCAGACCTCAGACCTCTACAATCCTCTGCAGACCTAGATCTCTACAATCCTATGCAGACCTGAGACCTCTACAATCCCAGTCAGATATCAGACCCCCACAATCCTCTGCAGACCTGAGACCTCTTCTGTCCCATTCTGTAGACTGCTTCCCAGTTATCCAGTCACCGGAATGACCCCCCACGGATCCGCTTCCTTCCGCCAGTCCTATCTCAGCACCATTAACTTACATTGAGCGTCGGCGTTGCTAATCTATTTGACCCAGGGTCAGATCAGTCCGAATTCATTCCCCCACAAGGACCATCTTAATATGTGCTAAGTGACACCTGCCGGAGGGCACATATACCGTGGAGCTGCAAATGACAGATAAGGTTCATGGGATGTAATCGGCATTATCAGTTGTCCTCCTCCCGGGATTTATGGACCAATTAGGCTGCAGAAGCCATGAGGAAGATCCGGCGACATTTGTATCAATGTATTGAGCTGCGTTCTTCAATTTATCAACCGATCATTTCCCGTCAAGTTATTAAAGTGTAAAATGTATTTATCGGCCAATTATTATTTCTGTCTTGTCACATGACATGAAATAGTCACAAGCCTGCATGTGGAGCGCATGTGGAGCGCAGGTCCATATAAACTGAGGTTTTCGGGAGGAAATCACGGTCCCGCTCTCGGGGACATGAGCTGAGAGTCTAGTTCTACTTTCAGGCTTTCTGCTAAACATCTCCCAAAAGATCTTCACCCAATCCAACGTTCTCAGGCCCCTATAGAGGTGCACCTTGAGGAACATCTGAAACATGTTTTCTACCTTATAGACACTACCTAAAAACTTCATCTTTTATTTTTCCGAGG
>NW_017308948.1:42494-46684 GCF_000935625.1 Nanorana parkeri | reverse complement strand
CAAAAATTACTTTTTTTTTTTTTGTGGGGGGGGGGGGGGGGTGCTCCCTTTCCTGCATATCTGAGACATTGAACAATGAGCCGTGAGGGGACTTTCCCTGGAGAAGCAGAAGGCACACTTGGCCAAGTCACCAAATCAAAACAGCAAGCTCAGCGCTCCAAAGTTCCACTTCTCAGGAGGTTCCCATTTCTGTCCCATTGCTTCCTGTCCCAGAGACACAACAGGAAGTGAATGGAAACAGAGGGAAAACCCCACTATGGAAACTATGGTCACCTAGTGGGGCATGACATCAATCAATGTTGACAGCATATCGCGGTGGTAATATATTATAGAAACCAATCACATATCAGCCCCACCATGGGAATTAAACACTCCTAACCCTAACCTGCCACCATTTGCATCTCATCTCCTCCTTCCCCACAAGCCAAGCCCCCATGCTGACCTGATAGTGCCCAGGGTGGGGGGCTGCCTGTACCCTCCTATCATTGACCCTGAGAGTGATTGCAAACTGTGTGCTTGCTCCCTATAGTGACTATGAAGGAGAAGTTCCATACTCTCCTTGTAAGATCTACAAAACATGTTGAACAAGAGCCGTCCCAGGGGGCTAGTCATTACTCACTGTGGAGGAAACCATTGAGGAAGGAACCAGAATGTCAAATTAAAACTGATCATGTCTAAGTCTTTACCATATGAGTGGAATCAGTTGATGGTCTTGGTGGCCGAGGGCACCTGGAGATATCAGTACCTATCATTGACCCCCCACTGCCTTCTTTGACTGATGGATCTAGTCTGAAAAAACTGGTGGCCAGGTTAGACCTTCTCAGCTAAGTTCCTTATGGCATCAGGACATCTATATATAGATCTGAGAAGCTGAGTTCCCTTATGACGATAGCCAAGTAACAAATTGGGCGAGGAGCACTGGAAGAAGCCTTAGAAAGGCATATGCACATAGCCGTGTTATCTGAATAAATAGATTCAGGACCTACTTTTTGAGTTGCCTTCTGCTGTTCCTCACCTACATTAACTTGCGTTACCTTCCTATAAGCCTGACCAAATGGTCCCTCCTTGCATTGAGCAGCCTAAAGCAGATCTTCCAACTTTATCTCAAGAATTATCACCAACTAGAGACCCAGCACCACCACCAAGACAATATTCCAGGTTAGGAACCATGGATGCTTCCCACGTGTGAGGTGGGGTTTCGCAGTAAACTCTGGACAGAAGGCACGGATGAGGAGAACAATGTGACATTAGATGTTCAGCCGTGTCCTCCATACCAATAAAAGAGGATCTCAAACTCAAACAATATCTTTTGTAATCAAGCGAGAGTGTCTGATCACACACGGTAATCTTGCCTTCTAGAACATACCCCTTATTTTAGCTATGAGGTGGACCATCTGCCCAAGATCACAATGGAACACTATATGGCCAGTATATGAACGACCCTCCAAAATACTGAGTTCAGTGGCAAAAAGTCAGCTTTATAAAGACATATTATAATGGGTCTGGAGATACTCGAGTCTCCTGCATGGAGCCTTCACCACAACCATGCTGGACACCATTTGGATGAATTGGGAGCTAGGTCTCCACGTTCGGTGTACAGATGTATCCCCTGCACCCCTTACAGCGGTTAGGACCATTCATTCGTATCAGGTCCCCACGTTCAGTATCTGACCTCACAAATGGACACAAATTCCCACAGACATCCTCCAAAGACTTGTGGAAAGTCTTCCCAGAAGAGTGGAGGATGGTATAGACACAAAGGGGGCAACTGCATATTAATGGCCATAGGTGGAACCAACTTTATATTATTGGGCATGGGGGGAACCAACTCCATATTATTGGCCATAGGGGGAAGCAACTTCATATTAATGGCCATGGGGGGGAAGCAACTTCATATTAATGGCCATAGGAGGAAGCAACTTCATATTAATGGCCATAGGAGGAAGCAACTTCATATTAATGGCCATAGGAGGAAGCAACTTCATATTAATGGCCATAGGAGGAAGCAACTTCATATTAATGGCCATAGGAGGAAGCAACTTCATATTAATGGCCATAGGAGGAAGCAACTTCATATTAATGGCCATAGGAGGAAGCAACTTCATATTAATGGCCATAGGGGGAAGCAACTTCATATTAATGGCCAAAGGGGGGGGGGAGCAACTTCATATTAATGGCCATAAGGGGAAGCAACTTCATATTAATGGCCAAAGGGGGGGGGAGCAACTTCATATTAATGGCCATAAGGGGAAGCAACTTCATATTAATGGCCATGGGGGGAAGCAACTTCATATTAATGGCCATAGGGGGAAGCAACTTTATAATATTGGGCATGGGGGGAACCAACTTTATATTAATGGCCATAAGGGGAAGCAACTTCATATTAATGGCCATAGGAGGAAGCAACTTCATATTAATGGCCATAGGAGGAAGCAACTTCATATTAATGGTCATGGTGGGAACCAACAACATGGTAATGGCCATGATTTTAGAATGGGATGTCCAACAAGCTCATATAGGTGTGGTGCTCAGGTGTCCATATAAGGGCCGATGGTGAAGATACCTCAACCCATCGGCCAACCTGTATTATAATATTACTTAGTAGACACAGAGAAAAAATTGTCAAGGTGGGAGGAGGGAATTTCCTCTTCATGATTTATATTCAGCTCCGCACTTCCACATCATTATCTGAGAACACTAAAGAGAATGACACGTCCCTTTTAGGGGGGGGGCTGAAAAAAAGAGAAGAGGCGCCGACAGATTGGGACCCTTTAATTGCGGAGAGGAAGACGATAGACGGACGTGTCAAAAGATGAGACGGTCGCAGATGTCACGCCGGCGACTTCCTTTTCCAGGTGGTTCCATACAATAAAAATCAATCAGCATTCAACTGTGTACACGAGCAACACCGACGTACGCACAGTCCCTGCATAATCCCCACACCCACGCCTCGGCACCCCTCCCCCGTCTATCCATGTGCGTAAAATGTGTATGACATGCTGAGCGCTATTGAGGAGGCCTGATACCTGCTGATCATCCTAACAGCTCAGCGCTAAAGAGGACCTGTCATGCTTAGGCTCACTAATGTGGACATCCTCCAGCCAAGTAGACGTCCTCCAGCCAAGTAGACGTCCTACAGCCAAGTAGACGTCATCTAGCCAAGTAGACGTCCTACAGCCAAGTAGACATCCTCCAGCCAAGTAGACATCCTCCAGCCAAGTAGACGTCTTCCAGCCAAGTAGACGTCTTCCAGCCAAGTAGACGTCCTCCAGCCAAGTAGACGTCCTACAGCCAAGTAGACGTCCTCCAGCCAAGTAGACGTCCAACAGCCAAGTAGACGTCCTCAAGCCAAGTAGACGTCCTACAGCCAAGTAGACATCCTCAAGCCAAGTAGACGTCCTACAGCCAAGTAGACGTCCTACAGCCAAGTAGACGTCCTACAGCCAAGTAGACGTCCTACAGCCAAGTAGACATCATCCAGCCAAGTAGACGTCATCCAGCCAAGTAGACGTCCACCAGCCAAGTAGACGTCCACCAGCCAAGTAGACGTCCATCCAGCCAAGTAGATGTCCTACAGCCAAGTGGACGTCCTACAGCCAAGTGGATGTCCTCCAGCCCAGTAGACGCCCTCCAGCCAGGAAATGGGGCGGAGCTCTATCTGACTTACTGCAGCTTCTAATGCACATTGTGAGAAGCTCTCAGTGTGCAGTGATATCAAAGGAAGCAATCTCAGGCCAGGAGAGGAGCCGGGACAGCTGTACAAGCCCGGAGCAGTTTGAAGACAGCCAGCCACATATAAATAAAAGTACTATTTAGCTAATGAACACCTTTTAATTGCTGTGTAAAGGGTTTGTTTTTTCTGCCATAACAAGGCTCTCTGCAGCTCAGATAATATCTCTCCTTCTGCTACAGTCTCTGTAGGGCCTTTCTACCTCCCTCGGAGGAATCACCTCTTATATATCGGAGCTCTTCATCGGAAGGAAGTCAGTTTCATTATGTTCAATGTTCTTTATTCCTCACACAATGTCCCCACCAAACATTTGCTACAATTGAAGCCACTTGAACAAGAAACTGTTTTTCTTTCCGCCAACATATAGAATAAGAGAGAAGTAGAACCTCCGGAGCCGAGCCGGGGGAAGGAGCTCCTCTCAGCGCCATCATTGAACCTCCTACAAGCAATGCTGATGGCA
>NW_017308948.1:38467-42417 GCF_000935625.1 Nanorana parkeri | reverse complement strand
ACCTCAGTGGAACTAGGGAACTCTGGTTGAATTTGGGGGAAGGGTTCCTCACAGCGTGGTCTGGGGAAGTTCTGATGAACATCTGGAAGGATTCGAGACATAAGGACATGGCCCATCTGGAGCTAGAGTTCTCTGGTAGCGATCAGGGGGAAGGGCTCCTGACGGTAGTTCTGGTGAATGGCTGGAGGGATCCATGGCCTGAGGTCATAGCTGGGCCACCCCACTGAACTAGAGTACCGGGGGAGGTTCTCCTCACAGTATTTGGGGTCTTCTGGAGAGGCTGCGTGCTATCGGCCTTCAGCCCAGATGCCCAACACACCAGGCCTGAGAGCAGAGGGCCACTCAAGCCAGCTACAGATCACTTGCCCACCTATCTTCTCAGCAGCTGTGGCCCCTCTGAGCTGCCGTGGAAGGGGGGTTGGGGGCGGAGTTGAGGATCTTATACCTCCTGGGCGTGTCCAGGAACCTGGGAAATTGCAGAAGATGGAGTTAGAAGGGCCCGCACCTGTATCTGGACATGGCTAGTCAATGGGCACACCAATACCCAGTCATTCCTGGTATGGTGGAGCATGTGACTCCGCCCTCCCACAAGACTGGGCACCTGAGCTGTCAATCATCTACCCCAGGGGCTGTCACATGGGGGGGGGGCGGGGTCATAGAGATGAACGAGTTAGTAGAGACATCAGGAGGTCCTCACCCGCAGTAGAGGAGGTCCGGCTGTTAAGTGTCCCTGTCAACTGAATGGTTCAGGGTCATCATTCTCTTACTGCCCCTGATCCTGCCCCCCGAGACTGGGCACCTGAGCTGTCAATCACCTACCCCAGGGGCTGTCACATGGGGGGGGGGCGGGGTCATCGAGGTCTTTATTACAGGGAGATGATTGGTGGAGACATCAGGAGGTCCTCACCCGCAGTAGAGGAGGTCCGGCTGTTAAGTGTCCCTGTCAACTGAATGGTTCAGGGTCATCATTCTCTTACTGCCCCTGATCCTGCCCCCCGAGACTGGGCACCTGAGCTGTCAATCACCTACCCCAGGGGCTGTCCTATAACGAGACAGGAAGTGTTTTGTTTGCTCGGGCCGCAACCTCCTTGTTACGTCTCCCCCGAGCGCTGCTGCTACGACGACGACGCGTTTCACGGTGCTCAAAACGCGTCGGTGATGAATGGAGCCGACGCTCCGCTTCTTTCACAAGACTCTACGTACGCGGTGAATTGGGCCCCTCGTTGCAGGGCCAGACGCGGATTGTACTACAGCGACCCAACGTCCCCCCGGAAGACACCGAAAGAGCCGAAACGTTCTCTACGCTTAATCTAATGCGACTCGTGCTCTGCATACAGACCGTCGGCCGGGACCGGAGGAGACCTGAGTTTTCTCTGCTGCGGTCCAGTAACACTTACAGGTCTCGCCCCTCCTCCAGCCTGTAAACAGACAGCGCACTGATGATTATCTCACCTGTCACTTTGCTCTCTCCCGCTAACAGCATGCTTATTCTGGAGTTCAGCTTTATTTCTGCTGCAGCGTAAAGAGCATGCAGGAGGGGGGCGGAGACAAGACCAGTCACACTACAAGGAGAGAGAGCGGCAGTGAGCGGTCTTTATTACAGGAAGGGGCGGAGACAAGACCAGTCACCCTGCACAAGGACAGAGAGCGGCAGGGAGCGGTCTTTATTACAGGAGGGGGCGGAGACAAGACCAGTCACCCTGCACAAGGAGAGAGCGGCAGTGAGTGGTCTTTATTACAGGAAGGGGCGGAGACAAGGCCAGTCACCCTGCACAAGGAGAGAGCGGCAGTGAGTGGTCTTTATTACAGGAAGGGGCGGAGACAAGGCCAGTCACCCTGCACAAGGAGAGAGAGCAGCAGTGGGCGGTCTTTATAACAGGAGGGGGCGGAGACAAGACCAGTCACCCTGCACAAGGAGGAGAGAGCAGAGTGACCTCTATTCATAGGCTGGGGGGAGGGACAAGACCCAGTATCTCCCCCGCCTGGTATAATTCGGTCTGGGGATTGTTGCGCGGTGCTCGGCGGTCTCGTGGTTTGTCACCTCGTAGGTTTGTAGTGCTCGGGCTGTGTTGGTGCGATGCAGAAGTAGCGCTCTGATCTCCCCCCTCCCGCACATCCTTCTCAGCGACCTATTCTTAGAGTCTCTGCAGCGGGGGAGGTGAGAGGAACGCGTGAGAGATTTTTACGGAGCGCGGAACTCGGATATTTATAGAGATGATGAAGATTCACCGCAAAGATTCACCGCGTTCAGCTCCAGGCGGATGTTGGGGGATGAAAAGGAAACCTCCGAGGACAGAGATGCGGGAACCGCGGCGGATCATTTCTCTTCTCCCACTGCTCTGTCTTCATAGTCATTGACTGCAACATGTTATGATTTGTGACCGTTGACCTAGAATACCCCGCCTTCTGCCCTCCCACTGCAGTGCTCTGTGCTGGCAGAGCTGAGTAATAGCCACACCCATCATCACAGGTAGGGAGGAGCTCGGGATGGGAACAAACCGAGTCTGAACCTGGAAGTGCTCTGGGGGTCACCCGCCCAATCAGCTGCAGACCAGGGCATTCCCTGCCCTGCAGCAGAACATAAACAAAGGGGCGGGATGATTGTGCTGACATCATTGACCTTATATGGCCGTCCCTAACCACAGGCATCCTCACACAGGCTCGTATAGCAGAGGAGGAAAGGGGGCGTGTCTGACCAATTCATTACTCAGAAGAAGACCCGGGACACTCAGTAGAAGACCCGGGGCACTCAGTAGAAGACCGGGGGCACTCAGTAGAAGACCCGGGACACTCAGTAGAAGACCCGGGACACTCAGTAGAAGACCCGGGCACTCAGTAGAAGACTGCTCGTCGTGAATTTTCGTCCTCCGCCTCTCGGGAGACCCGGGAAGGGAAATAAATCAATACCTCCGGTAATCAATAGAACCGATCTGATAAATCTCTGCCGTGAAAACCTGTGACACTCCGCCGGCACAAGACGGATCGGCTCCAACCGCGCCGATCCCCAAAATCCCCCTTTTTAAAAAAAAATATTCCGGAACGCAGGCTGGCGCTGTGAAGTCGCCGCTCGCGCGCAGGAGGCGGTTATTATACACCCCGGGCGCTGGAAAACGTGTTTGCTCTGCAGCAAAGGAGCGAGCCGGCGGGGTTTGCCTATTCCCAAAGTGAGCGACGCGGACTGCCGAGAAACCAAAACCTCGCGCACAGCGCTCGGCGCTCCCTACACACCGAACATACATGAAGCCCCCGAAAAGTCAAGGTCACTTTCAGCTACCTAACGCGGGGGAGGGGGGTTCCGTGACCGTACAGGATCCGGAGGATGACAACTCCCGTGACTGCGGAATGCAAAATGCCAAGAAAGGGCGAAGATAGCCCTTCCGTGTTCAAGATTAACCCTTCCGTGTTCAAGATTAACCCTTCCGTGTTCAAGATTAACCCTTCCGTGTTCAAGAGTAACCCTTCCGTGTTCAAGATTGACCCTTCCGTGTGCAAGAGTAACCCTTCCGTGTTCAAGATTAACCCTTCCGTGTGCTAGATTAACCCTTCCGAGTGCAAGAGTAATCCTCCTATGCATGGCAAGAAGAGAGTCTCAGCAATAAAAGGCAACATGAAAATATTAATGGATGTACTTGGGGGGAGAGATACATAAAAGATACATGTGTAAATCTGTATTTTTTTTCTCTCTCTCTCTCTCTCTCCATGTCTCTCTCTCTCCATGTCTCTCTCTCTCTTCCCATGTCTCTCTCTCTCTCTCTCCCTCTACACATGTGTGTGTGCTTCTCTCTCTCTCTCTCCATGTCTCTCTATCTCTCTCTCCATGTCTCTCTCCCCATGTCTCTCTCTCTCTCTCCATGTCTCTCTCTCTCTCTCCATCTCTCTCTCTCTCTCTCTCCATGTCTCTCTCTCTCTCTCTCCCTCTACACATGTGTGTGTGCTTCTCTCTCTCTCTC